>NC_133788.1:15929303-16229303 GCF_003597395.2 Chelonoidis abingdonii
TCCAAGTGTAATATATATAAAAAAAAAATTCCCCTCTCACCCTATGGGTGGTATGTGTCTTCCTCAACCTCGGGTCCTCTACCAGAGGCCTGGGAGTTTGAGGGTTCTGCGCAGTATCTTAGCTTCCTAGCACTGCACTCTTCTGGACAGAGAGCTCTGATGTTGTTCCTGGGATCTGTTGGAGCCACTCACCAGCTTAGGAGTCACAGCCCGAGGGCTCTACCACCACTGGACCACTTTGGCCTTCACTTTCCACATCCTTTCTAGTTCCTCTTTCAGGCCCTGGTACTTCTCCAGCTCTAATTCCTTCTTCCTGATGTTGCTGTCACTTGGCACTGCATATCTATCACCACCGCTGTCTTCTGCTCTTGTCTATTACCACGATGTCTGGTTGATTGGCCAGTACCGCCTGTCCGTCTGGATCTGGAAGTCCCACAGAATCTTAGCCCTGCTATTCTCCACAACCTTCTGCGGAATCTCCCATCTGGTCTTGGAGGTCTAGCCCATACGCTGTGCAGATGTTCTGTACACAATGCCAGCCACTTGGTTGTGCCGTTCAGTGTATGCTGTTCCTGCCTGCATCTTACATCCTGCCACTATGTGGTTGGACTGTCTTCTTGAAGTTTCTCCTCTCTTGGTTTTCACACCTCAACTGCTAGAACAGGGCTTGATCCTCCCTGATTGAACTAACCTCGTTATCTCTAGCTTGCTTGCTAGCATATATATACCTGCCCCTGGAAATTTCCACTATATGCATCTGACGAAGTGGGTATTCACCCATGAAAGCTCATGCTCCAAAACGTCTGTTAGTCTATAAGGTGCCACAGGATTCTCTGCTGCTCATTCATTGAAAATGTCTCTTTCTATACCAGGATCTTGCCTGGGATGCCAACTCCCCACCTTCCCAGTGGTCCTATGGAGTATGTGCAGTGTGATTGAATCATCTTACTTTTGTACTAAAAATGAAACTTCTGCCTGCATGCAGAACCTCCTTTTTGTGAATAATAATAAAAACAAATAATCCTTTTGTATGAATATTTCATCTTCATATATAAACTGAAAGAGAATAATCCCCTTTGCACCCAAGTCGATGGGTTGATTTTAAGAATTACAGAGAGTTGAATGGCCTAAATTTGGAATAAATATTTGTCTTGATACAACAGGGCCTTCAATTTAAAAAAAATAAAAATAAAAAAAACCTAAATGTCATGATTACGCCTGTGTAATCCCAATGCTATCCAAGGGTAATTAAAAAATACAGCTGAAGCTTGTTGCCTTTCTTGTTTTCAAATGAATAGCTAAGTATCTGTCAAAATGATGAGCGCTTCCATTGTTGACATGTGTAAAAATTCAGTTTACACATCAATAAATGCAGTTTATGGTCATTAAAGCTGTCACAAAACAATATGACACCTGTGTACAGCAGGGCACATTACCACTAGGAAAGTAGCTATTGGGGCACGGGAGAATGTGTGATATGCTTCATCCAGTATTATGAAGTGCTTTCTTGTATTTATCTTGGCAAATTTCCTTGCCTAGAATTTAGTATAGCATACCAGTACCTAGAAATCAGGCAATAAAGGGTGGAGTTGCGGATAGTAAAATCAAGGTAGTTATTAAAAACCTATTCACGCAGACAAAAAATATTGCATATCACAGATTTAGTGCCAAAGTTAAATGTGGCTGTTTGCAACGACCTTATGTATAAAATATAAAAATTAATTAAAAAAAAATACAAATCTGAGAGTTTAAGAGATCAAAACAGCATAGCATGCCTGGCAATTCTCATTTTGCAAAGCACTTTAGATGAAAGGCACAGTGCAGGTATAATATATTATTCATTGTTTAGTGGTATTAATGGTCACAATTAGTAATCACTAATATTGTTTTCTGAGTTGCACAGGTTACAGGAGTATTTCCTACAAATGGTTACTTGGTTCTTTTAATTTACTAGTTTAAATTATGTCAGAAAATCTTTAAAGATCTGACCTAAATCCACAAACTTCCTGCATTTACTTTACTCATAACTCTTGATCCTTAGTTGAGGGTTGGATTTTCACAAGTGCCTTGTGATTTAGGAGCACAAGGCCCACTAAATCAAACAATGCTTGTGTTCCTAAGTCACATAGGCACTCTTGAAAGTCCCTGCAGAATCCTGTTGAGCCTCATTATTTCAGCATCTCCCCCCATTGTGCAAATAGCTGATGTCATCAGCAGATAGAAACCTTCACTGTGTTTCTTGGGCTTCTGTGGATTTTTCAGACGGTTAAGGTGCCTAGCACTCCTTTTCAACTTTAGTAGAATACTTGTGTAGTCGTTATTAAACCCAGTATGGGAGCGGTGAAGAATTAACATCTGATGATTCTTTACTAGCTTATGCATGGAGGAGAGAGTATGGTCTGTTGCATAATAAACTGGACTGGAAGTCAGGAGACCTGGTTCTCTTCTCAGCTCTGCTACTTACCTGCTGCATGCCCTTGGGCAGGTCACTTCAGCTCTCTGGCTCTCTCTTGTCTGTTTAGATTGTAAGCTCTTTGGAGGCAGAACTGTCTGTCGCTATATGTATATACAGTGAACAATGGGTTTGGGGCTTCAAGCGCTATCGTGATGCTAGGCATAAATACAGGTCATGAGTTTGGCCTCAGTTCAGTTCTCATACAATAAAATACCACTATAACTGGCATGAATTTACACCTTGTTAGCAGCCTGAGCAGAAGCCAAAGACAGGATTGAGCTATGGATGCTCACCTTTGAAGAACAGGGTGAGGAGACTTGCCCTGCTGTGCTAGGCTTGCTCTGTGGCTAACGAGAGGAGATCAGACTCCAGAGCTCTCATTCCAGCGCATTTCAGAAGTCTGGATTATGATTTTTTTCCATAAGTAAATAAGCAAACTAAATCCATAGCTATAAACCACAGTTGATTTCTTGTCTGGCTAGAAAAAAAAAGGCTCTGAAAAATATCACTTAATATGCAAGTCAGTATATGAAAGGGACAAAAAAGGGATCTAGCAGGAAATAAAATGAAACTTCTTTTCATTACAGCAAGGAAAACTTAGATGAGTTTTTCTTTGCTAATAAACTACCCTGTTTCATTTTGCAGCTGAGCCTTTTTCTGAAGCTGACTTTGGCAATTGTTCATATTTTTTTAAATCCTGTGCAATAAAAAAGCCCTTCATGCATCAGGAAACATAGTAATGTAATACTTGTCTTATCTTCACACTTACTCAGCAAGTATTTACAAAAGGGCAGTGGGAAAGTCTTTAAACTCTATCCTGTTACTTTGCTCAGGATAGCTCCTAATCAGATCTACTTACCTGTGTCTGTTCTACACAGGGATTGCACTGCAATGGTATCTTTATATAAAAATCGTACTTGTTTTTTTTTTATTTTTTGTTCAATCCTGCTTTAGCCAAAGATACTTTCTTTACAATAAACAAGATTAGTGTTGTGCTGCTGCGTGTCTGAGGGGCATTGAGCGAGAGCTTGTAGGGTTATTACGGTTCATTTAGTAGATGAGGGAGATCTATAATTTTCTGTTGTGTATTTGCACTCACAGATATGATAAATCGGCTTGTGCTTAGTATATTTTCCCAGATGTGTCATGGGCTGGATAAAGAAGAGTTCATTAGTTGTTTGCTGGTTAGTGTGAAATAGTAACATGGATACACACCATGTGTTAAGGATTGTGCTGACCCGTGGAGTCCCCTTAGTTTCCAGTTCAGAAATGTGCAGAAGTTTCTCCCTATTCAGCAAAGTGTTTATCACATGCTTAAGTCCCATTGTCTTCAGTATGAAAACATGCCTATTCAGGAAAGGTGTAATGGGGACCAAGCATGTGCTTAAAGTTGAGCCATGCTTAAACATCCTTCCTCAGTTTGGCCCCAGTTTGGGAAAGCATAAAAATGTGTGGATTCTGGTGACAGTGTATGTCATAGGTATGCTACCATTTTGGGGTGCATAGAGGATTTTTTTTTTTTTTTTACTCTTTCTAGCATGTGGCCTTTTATGGTCTCTTCCTTTCTTTGTCTAGCATTTGGTGTGTTTTGTTGATGGCAAACGAAACTGTTGCTCATAATTTATTGTTACATCAATAGAAAAAAATGATTATTTGGTGGTGGGACCCTTTTACACTTCCCTTCATTCAAGGACCAAGCAGTTAGTCTGTCCCAAAGGAGAGAGTTTTATCTTATTATTTCCTGTAAACTTTGCTTCACCCAATTGACACACTGAAACATAGAGGGTTTGGAACTCACTCAGTTATGCAGTTCAGTGGCAGAACAGGAAATAAACTAGTCCTTAGCTGTGACCATTAGACAATGCTCCCTCTGTAAGATAAGCTGAGAGTCATACTTTGCAGATGAGGCCAGATTTGAAAGCGCGTGGAGTCCCTTCATGCCAAAATATCAAATATTGACAGTGGTACAACTGACAGAGACATCAGTGGGAGAGGGTTCAGACCCTGAATACGTTGTAGTTAGTGCATAGTTGGTTAGTCACTTAACGTAGTTCCTTTGCATAATTTTTGTGGCCTGTCCCAGTAAATCTCTGGAGCAGAATTCTCGTTTCCATCCTCTTTCACCTCCATTTATAATGAAAAAAAAAATTTCAAAAATGTCTTCTGAAGTGTTTACAAAACTCCACATCTAGTGGCATAATACAGGAGCGTTGGCTATTCCTGCAGATTTGTAAGAAGACACAGAGAGCCATTTGCCTCTAGGTCACCAGTTCAAATACTGCCTTAGGTTGTTCGTGAGGCTGAGGGTTCTTACTCTCTGCATATTTGGTGGCCTGGGTGAAAAGTGTGGGCAATGTCAGTAGAGTTCCCAGCAGACAAGTGACCGCATCACAAAAGATGCCACTACAGGGCTTGATCTGAAGCTTATTGGCTTAGTCGGCTTTAGATAAGGCTGAGAATTGCTGACTTGGCAACCTTATTGACCGTCTTAGTGAAGAGGACAGGACGGTATTAGCCTTGGAGACGAAACTCTTCTACTCCCTCATCTGAGTGTGGGGCAAGTTTGCACTTCCTTTCCCAATTCCGTATCATACCTGCACCGTGGCTAGCAGGCACACTGAAGCCCTCAGAGCTAGCTGTTTAGTGCTTTTCACTACAACTAAATTCACTTTCAAATGTTGAAAAAGAGGTTAAAGGGAAGAAAGAAATGGTGGAGGCAGTGTTTCCTAGTGGATAGAGCACTAGACTGAGATTCAGGAGAGCTGTGTGTTTTTGTTAGGTCTGCGACTATCCTGGAAGGTGACCGTGGGCAAGTCACTTCACTTCTTGGTGCCTCAGTTTCTCCATCAGTAAAATGGGGATAATGATACTGACCTCCTTTGTAAAGCGTTTGGAAATCTACTGATGAAAATTATGTAAGAGCTAGGGATTGTTATTTTATTAAACTATAAAAGTAAAGACTTTGACTGCTTATATCAATTTTACTTATTTCTATTATTCTATTTATAATTAGCAGCAACCAGTTGCACAGGGATGGGAGGGATTCTCACAGTAATTAAAACTTGTGCTCTAATTACAAGCTGCTACATTTAAAAATCTCTATTTACTACCACAATTCTAAATGCAAAGCTTTGGGTGGAAAATTCCTTGTGCCTTCTTGGCCTGGGAGCCAACTTCCTGTCATTGTGGCACAGCAAACCGGTCCAGACTGAGCTTAATTTAATTACGATATCATTTCAAAAGGTGAAAGCCTCTTTAGTGAAGCCCAGAGAGTAGGGCAAATGTTTTCAACTTGTTGTTGTCTTTTTAATCAGTAGTGCCATCTAAAGCTGAGCTTTATCCCATAGAAAGATTTTTTTTAAACTGAGACCTTGTCTACACACATACACATTGTACTGTTTTTGCACTATGCCACGATAGCTAAAATGATCCAACCCCTATAATGTAGATGCAGTTATGCCACCCTAAAAGCGTTTATAATGATGTAACTGCATTCCTGCACTGGGAGGAAATTTTTCTGGTGTAATGTACCTGTATACTAACATAACTGCAGCCACACTAGAGGCAGGGGTGTGGGTGAGTAGTACTATATAGTTAAAATTATAGCTATATAGTTATAAATATACTAACTAATATATATAAAAAAACTATATATAGTTAAAAATCACACCCAAACTGAAATAGTTTTATCAATACAAAAATCTGTCTGTAGACCAGGCCTAACGGGCAGTACCTCATAAGTATTGTTTGAAAAAGAAAACAGATTGCCACTTTTTTAGTCCTCCTGGCATTTAATATGCAAACGAGCACTTTGAAGGGAAAAAGAATTATTTTTGCTGACGGCAGCTAATGTTCCGTGAAAGTAAAATCACAAACTGCCTTGCACCTGGCTTGCTAAAATGCTGAAGGAGCAATGTTCTATCCAGTACCCTGGTGATGGCATTGCCTCAAAGTTCATAGTAGGGGAAAAAACCCACTTTTATATCCCCCTTCTTACTATGTGACACTTTTAAAGCTTAATACCGGATGACAGGATTTTTTAATGCTGGCTAGGACATGTGGGACAGATTTGACTATGTCTGAGAGCATCTGATTGAATAGTGGAACTAGGGCAGGGGTTCTCAAACTGGGGGTCAGGACCCCTCAAGGGGTCATGAGAATATTACGTAGGGGGCCGTGAGCTGTCAACCTCCACCCCAAACCCCCCTTGCCTCCAGCATTTATAATGGTGTTAAATATGTTTAAAAGTGAGTTTAACTTACTTGAGGGGATCGCACTCAGAGGCATGCTGTGTGAAAGGGGTCTCTAATAAAATAAAAAAAAAAAAAAAAAAAGAGTTTGAGACTCACTGAACTAGAGTAAACTTTCAGTGTTGCCAGCTTTTCCAGTTATATCGCGAATCTTTTGATAGTTTGTATTTTTTCTTAAAGCTCAAGTTCCTGGAGTGATGTGGTAAGATGAGAGCCTCCACTTTCACTTACCAAAAAAAAAAAAAAAAAAAAGTTCGGGTCTTCATTATAGAGAGAATCTTGAAAACATGTAAACCCTAAAATTTCAAATTACAGAAAGAAAATAAAAAAAATATTCTAAATTGGTTTAGAAATCATAATTTAAAAAAAAATCTTGATTTTGTTTTGTGCCCTACTCACAATTTTTGAATGCTAGAATTGACAATACTATTTATTAGCAAATTAATAGAAGTGGGGAGAATTGTGAATACTTCTCAACATGGATGAATGAACTGGTCAGAGTGGGAAAGTTTATTTTATGCATAGTTCAGTTTTGGGGAAAATCAATCTAAAACAATGCATGAATATTACTTGATCCACTTGTGTACGTGCGTGCGTAGGAGTTCAGGGTTACAAGTCCTTTGATTGTATAGTAAGAAATCCAAATGTGCAAGGAGTGGGTCTTCTGCTCACAGAAGAGGGCTATGGGTTAAAATTGCAGGGTTTGCCACCGAGTCTGTGGCCATGTGTAAATCACATAAAGTATCTGTACCTTGGTTTGCTCATCTGCTGTCAGTTAAATGGATAAAACGCCCTCAAAGTGGTTTCGAGACCGAGGACTTAGGAAAGACACTACCTATGCCAACAGAACTTCTCCTGTCAGCATATGTGCTCCACCTCTGTGAGGAGGCGGTAGCTATGTCAACAGGAGAAGCCCTGTCAGCAACATAGCACTGTCTACACTCAGAGTTAGGTTGGTATAACTGCATCACTTGGTGTGGATTTTGCACATCCTTGGGCAACATAGCTCTAAGTGTAGACAGGCCTCAGTGACTTTAATGTTTGCAAAGGAGCTTTGAGGTTCTCCAGTGTATGTTTTGGACCAGATTCTGATCTCGGTCACTCCAGTGTAAATCAGAAGAGGTACTTCTGCTGAATTTGAAGGAATTACTCCTGCTTGAGATCAGAATAAGTCCCTCTCCCCACCTTTTTGTACAACTGAAACAGTTGAAAACATTTAAAACTAAAAGTGTTTTAAAAAGCTGTAAATTGCTCCTTAACAGATGCCTTTACATGTGCTGACTTCGATTCTAGACAAAACTTTTGTGGCACAGCAGAATGTTTGCTAGAAATGTTGATTGGAGTTTCACTATAGCAGTGATAGACGTGCTGCTATAATTCAGAAACACATTTTGTTAACCAAATGCTGCAGCTTTATGTAAACACATGTATCACATGGCATTAGATCAGTTTATTTCTAGAAACAAGTATGGTTTTCTGCTTTCTGTCCTTCATATTTTATTTGAAAATATATCTTTAAAAGAAAACAGTTGGTTTAGGAATGGGGCTCTTGCTGCTGCTGTGTTTAATTCAGTATACTAGATGGGAGAGACATGCAGTGATTTAAAATAGAGGAAGTGTGGTACAGTAGTCAGGAAGCTAGCTCGGGAGATGCAGGTTCAATTCCCTGTTCCTCAACAGACTTCTTTGGGCATGTGCTCGTCTTCACTGCAGAGTTCACTTAAGTGTTGCCCCTAGCTTGTGTCTCATCCATAGACAAAACCCCTGAAGTAGAGTGCAATGGTGCATTTAACTTTTAAGTTGGCTGGCCCGTCAGGAGGTATAAGCTACAATTCCCATTAGCACAACTCGTCAGCTGCTAACAGTCACTTTGTGCAGCTCGGGTGCAGTTTCTCAGTGTGGGTGCTCTCCCTTGAGCTAGGCGAACTCAAGAGGCATTCACTCGAGTGTAGATAACTTGAGTTAGCACTACAGTGAAGACATACTTCCTCTGGATCTCAGTTGTCCCTCTGTAAAATGGGGATCATAGAACTTCCCTTCCTCACAGGGATGCCATGAGGATAGACATGTTAAAGATTGTGAGATATTGAGATACTGCTAATGGGGACCGTATAAGTGTCAAAGGGCTGGTCTACACTAGACAATTTGATCGACCCAGCTACGTTGCTCAAGGGTATAAAAAAAATCTACACCTCCTGAGTGATCTAGTTAAGACAAAAGTCACCATGTTGACTATGGTAGATGGCCAGAAGAATTCTTTTCTCTGCTAGCTATCGCCTCTTGGGGAGGTGAATTACCTGCGCCAGGGGTTGGCAACCTTTCAGAAGTGGGGTGCCGAGCTTTCATTTATTCACCCTGGTTTAAGGTTTCGCATGCCAGTCATACATTTTAACGTTTTTAGAAGGTCTCTTTTTATAAGTCTATAATATATAACTAAACTATTGTATGTAAAGTAAATAAGGTTTTAAAAATGTTTAAGAAGCTTCATTTAAAATTAAATTAAAATGCAGAGCCCCCCGGACCGGTGGCCAGGACCTGGGCAGTGTGAGCGCCAATGAAAATCAGCTCACATGCCGCCTTTGGCACGCATGCCATAGGTTGCCTACCCCTGACCTACGCTGACAGAGAACCTGTCCCATCAGCGTAGGTATTGTCTACGCTGCAGCTGTGCCGCTGTCGTATTTCAAGTGCAGACAAGCTCTAAGGTATTTTGTTAGAAAGAAAAGTATTTCAGTCAAGTTAAACTCTCACTTAATTTCAGATTTTTTGTTTGGCATTTGTCATGTCTGTATCTATTTAATGCATATTTTGAGCATGCTGGAAGTCCTGAACAATGCAACTGGACCTGTAACTCTCATTAGAGACAACTAGGTCTGTGAATATATAGGCCACTGGACAGCATCGTTGTGCTTTGCACATCTCTTGGTATTCCACCTGTCCGGATGAAAACATGCCATTATGTTTTACAGTGAGAGGTTAGTAAGTGTAGTGGGACAGACCTTCATTGCTGTAGGGCCATAAATAACACCCCACACAGCACTCGGGATGAGTGTTAGACTAGTGGCTTCACGGTGATGGAAGAGGTAAAACTGGCGCTGTATCCTGGTCACTAGTTTTTGAGACATACATTAACAGTGGGGTTGTGCGGTCTATGGCAGTGGCTCACAACCTTTCCAGATTATTCTACCCCTTTCAGGAGTCTGATTTGTCTTGAGTACCCCAGGTTTCACCTCACTTAAAACCTATTTCCTTAAAAAATCAGACACAAAAATACAAACGTGTCACAGCACACTATTACTGAAAAAATTCTCATTTTAACCTTATAATCATAAAACAAATCAATTGGAATATAAATATTGTACTTACATTTCAGTGCATGGTACGTAGAGCTGTATAAACAATACATTGTATGAAATATTAGTTTGTACTGATTTTGCTAGTGCTTTTTATGTAGCCTGTTGTAAAACTGGGCAAATGTCTAGATGAGTTGATGGACCCCCTGGAAGGCCTGTGTGTGCCCCCAGGGGTACCCGTACTCCCAGTTGACAATCACCGGTCTGTGGCTCCTCATTCTCCCCCTTTTGCATTTGAGTCACTGGCTGTTGCACTGTAATGCAGGAAATCACTGCTGGAGCCTGGAATGAACCTGTGTGCGCTTATTACCCGCATCCCTTGTGGAGTGCGATTAGGGTTGCCAACCCTCCAGGATTGTCCTGGAGTCTCCAGGAATTAAAGCTTCATCTTTAATTTATAATTGTGTTATGTGGTGTCTCCTCCACAAATATGTCCAGCGGTAGCTCTGTGTTTTTTGCTGCCCCGAGCATGGCAGTCAGGCAGTCTTCGGCGGTGTTTCTGCCGGAGGTCCAGCAGTCACACAGATTCGGCGGTGGCTCTGTGGGTGATCTGCTGCTCCCGCACCTTCAGTGTACCTGCTGCCAAAGCCACGGGACAGGCAGATCTCCTGCAGAAACACTGCCGAAGGCTGCCTGACTGACATGCTCACAGCGACCAGCATGCTTCTCTCCTCCCCCTCTCCCTCCCCGCTTGCTGTCCCAGGCATGCGCTGCTGCCTGGAGCTGTCCCTGAATATGTCCAGCCAAAATTGGCAACCCTAAGTGGGATAGGATTCAGAAGGCCGCACTGGCACTGGCAAACCCCTCTGGTTACAACTGGAATTAACAGTTACCCTGCTCTCAAATGTGCAGCAAAGGTACCTAATAATTCCCAGCTCATACAGAGTGATTTTCGTCAGCAGATCTCAAAGTGTTTGACAAAGGAGGTCAATATCATCATCCCCATTTTACAGCTAGGGGAAGTGACTGGCTCAAGGTCACGCAGTAGGCCAATGGCAGAGTTGGGAGTAAAACCTAGGTCCCAGTCTATATTGTTCTAGCCATTAAGCAACTCTACCTCCCCTATTCCTCCCTGTAGCTAGAGGGACCCAAGGAAAGGCCGTCCATGTGCTGTGGGGGATGGTTCTCAGCAGTGCGACCCTGGTGACAGAACTTGGTTTCAAAGGAGATCAGACTGGGTCCCAGACTGACTTAATTCAGACCAAGGTCTGTGACGGTGTTTCAATGAACACCACCCCAGAAAGCAAAGGAAACACACATTTGTCTTGGAACACAGAGGGAAGAACAGTTTGTTAGGTCCCCAGTGTTTTCTTCACAACTGTTGTTCACAACTTAAATCCCCTGTCAAAAGACACCTTAGAGAGATGGAGCCCAGTGAGTGAATGTGCCGTCACCCTTTGCTGGGCCAGTTTGTCCTGCACCTTTTTTGTAGTCTGAGTGTGCGGGGATGAGGAGTCAAGTGACAGTATCTAGAGAGCAGCTGAGTCTGAGATCTATTGCCATGTACCCTTTAAACAGCTACTTAACGTATACCAGAGAAACAGTTTTCCTTCTCTTTTCTTCCTCTGGTGCAAACTCCCCCTGCTCCCCAAGCTTTGCTATGGCTTATGCCTGTATCTTCTCCTTTTGAGGAATGTTACTGAAGGGTTTATTTAATGCGTTCCATTCTGCTGAATAGGGAACGAGATCTTTATCAACACAAACTGACATTCCTCTGTTTTACTGGGACTGGCCCTGTTTGTTTTTCTTACCTTTCTCTCTCTGCTTTCCTTCTCTTCTGCTGGTTATCCAGCTGCACACAGCCATTCACATTGGTTAAGGGGCCATGTGTGTGTGGGAGGGGTAGAGGGAAGGGTACCAGAATCCCTTAGGTTTGCAATTTCTGCACAGAAACCTAGTCTTCGCTGGGAGATAAGGTGTGTGTTTTTACCTGATGTTACCGAACTTAAGGTAAAAGCCTCATGAAGACGAGGCAGTTGTAAGCCTTGTCTTCACAGCTTAAAAAAAAAAGTCCTTTTTTTTTTTTCTTTTTAAATACTGTAGAGTAATACACATGAGCTATCCTGAGGTAAAACACAATGAAAACGGGAGTCTTTAGTTTTACTGTGTGGAGTTGGCCTGAGTTTGTTTACCTTGAATAAAACTGAAGTGCCTGGTGCAGTGTTTGCACATCTATAGTTCATGTGCATTGGTTACCCTGAAGTGAAAAAATACCCCTTTTTTTTAGCACTGAAGAAAAAGCCAGGGTTTTCACACAAGGTAGCTGCAGGTCAAGGTAAACCTTAGCCTCCCCCCTAGTGTTTCTACTTACCTACTATTAACATGTGTAAACTACATGCTTCTTTGTTTTCACTAAGATGTTGCCTCATGTTAGCAAACATGAGGAAAGAGCAAAGCTTTTTTTCCTGGTGAAGACACAAGCATACAGGCTTCTTCCTATTTAATTTGTCTCACTATGGAAAAAGCACCATGCCTTGTGGAGGGCACTACTCATTTTCATGTCTCTCCCAGCGCACTGAGTCGAATAACATGTTGAATTTTGCAGGGGCATTGGGAGTCCAGGACTAGCCGCTGTGCTTGTTGGCAAGCATTAGGGACGCTTGCTGCCATGCCATGGCTGGTAAACGGGCTCTGAGATTAACGTGATTGAACGATGGTTTTAATTTCAGTCCTGATGGAGCAAAATTAGTTGCAGTGATACGTGTGTGTTGAATAAAATTGTAGTTTTATTAGCTGTAATTGCTAAAGAATACTTTTTAAAGACTTGACTGCTGGGGGGGGGAGAATTACTGGCACTGAAATTTGTTCTTGCACAGTATGGCATTGATTATTATCATGGAGCATAATATGTTAGCCCCTGGTTGGTAAGCCAGCATTGTTATACATTGGAAGCACTCAGCAAGGGTCTTCAGTGCATGCCTAACTATAAGTGTTACCCACAGGGGAATGCATGTTACTGGACCCACTCTGTGCCCAATCCACAGAGGATATGAATGTGCTACAACCCCAGCTAGACAGCTTGAACTCAAGCTGTAGTAGCTCATGCTTTTAGCTCTGGAAGGCTCCAGTTCAATCCCTGGTATGTCACCTAACATGGCGGCAGTCGCAGAAATACATGGATAATCTCATCAAAGTCAATGGGAATACTTACATGCTTAAAGTTAGGCATCTCCTTAAGTCCTTAGTTGAATGAGGGCCCTAGTGCCAAGGTCCCCCAGCCACATTGGAGTGCTTAAACTCGTTTTAACTATCATCTGGCTGGCCAGTGGCACTTCAGTTGGGAGTGGGTCTGCCCGTGCAGATGTCATTGCAGGTTTAAAGCCTTGGTTAGACCAAGGTTTGAAAACCACGTTCCAGCCTTGATTCCCACCTAGGATAATACGCTGTTATGAAACATAGTTTGTGGTCTGACCATGTCACACTCATTGGACAAAGCCAGTTAAGAGCAAGGGCTCTTGGCTCTGTTTCCAAACTCAGGTTAAAGGCACACGTAGAGAAGGCCAAAGAGTTAAAGGATTTGCGCAGCTTTGAGGGAATTTCAATAATAAATGAACAGCACTTTAACTGCATTAGGGGAAGGAAAAAACTCACTGAGGGAAGTAGGGGGGCATCTTCTATAGAAAAGGAGGAAATAGTTAAAGTATTTGTTTCTTTGTTTCATTCCATTGTAAGCAAACCCTGAGGCTTGATATAGGGGAAGAATTTTTTTTCTGACAGTCTGGCATGCTGCATGCGTTTGTCTCTGTTAATTTATATGGGGAAAGGCAGTAAATCTGCATGAGCATGTTACTGGCTCTTAGATTTCACAAGGGTATTTAAAATAATAGTACCTGACAGTTTACTAGCAGCTAAGAGGTTTTTCTGCTTCAGAAAGCAAAATATTATATGAGTTGTGCAACGTGTATAAATTAGAGGAATTAGGCTAAAGCACCCAGTATGCTTTCAGTGAAGAGCTAAAGACTTGATAGAGCTGTAAAGTTTGCAAATGGGGAGGTGAGGGGAGTCAGAACACAACCCAGATGTGTGTGGTTGAATGTCATCCTTGTTTAATTTCCTTTCTTCCCCAAACTAATCTGAATTGCCAAATGTTAGATTATAGTGCATTATTTCATTTGTCTGGCCTAATTCCTCTTTACCTTGAGCAGATGAAAAACATTGCACTAAATCAGCTTGACAGTGCTTGAAAAGAAAAAGATCTTAATCCTTCTATATGTTGATGCAGACATAAACATGGAGAAAAACATATTTATAAGTTCTCAAGGTGGCTTGAATGTGTAGAGACTCGAGTTTTGAATTGGGACAAATTTCTTGATGGCATGACCTGAAATGTGGAGGGAATGTGCTTGCTGTCTATTCATTAGTTACATCTACATTTCTCAGTGTAGATTTTAATGAATGAATGAGACTAAGAATCTAATGTGAAAGCAGAACTTAAATTTAGAAATATAGAATGTTACATCTTTCTACCTCCCCAATTTTCTCTCTCTCTCTCACAAACTTTTCATTTCCTACTTTATATGATGCTTTTTCTTTGGATTCTCAGCCTCATTCATTCACTGAAATCTACATAATAACAGTGTAACAGCAGTGAAGTTATTGAATATACATGTTTAATATCGGTGTGGTTCCTTTTATTTTGAAAGGCTCCACAAGTGCTTTACAAAGCTATGTTCCTGAATTGCTTCACACGTACCCTGTTTACCCTCTCTTCCCCCCCAAAATGCATCTACTACTGAGATGTAACATGACAATTGCTTAACAGTTGCATTGTAAAATAGCAGATGAAGACTTTAAAAGGTATCTAGCTAAAGCTGCATTGATTTATGGTTATGTTCAGTTCCCGTGGAAAGTTACCTTCAAAAGCCCTAAAAAATTTTATCCATTTTCTTTAAAAACAAAAAACAAAACAAAAAAAATGTGCAGAAACTGATGATGTAGACCCCACCGCTTGCCAAAGCTCATCATTGGCAAGTGAGCGAGTGGATTTTTCAGTCTCTGTGAAAGTTGGCAACTCCCAGCAACACAATGGACCATAACACTACACTGGCTCCATACTCTGTCAGAAAGAAATCTGCCTCCTACTGATTCACTGGAACAACTTCTTGCAGCATTTTGGGTTTTCATTGGAGGTCTCCCACCCCAGTAAAACCATGGCTAACACTGTTTAGCTTGTGAGAGTTGGGTAGTTTGGCTGTAGACTTGAATCAGGGCTGAGGATTTTTGGCAGTAGTTCTCTTTTAGTGCTTTATTTCATGACTGTCTTCTCTATACGTATTAGAAAATATTACAATAGAACCACAAAGTTACGAATACCAGGGTTATGAACTGAATGGTCAACTACACACCTCATTTGGAACCGCAAGTATGCAATCAGGCAGCAGCAGAAATGAAGAGGGGAAAAAACCCTAAATATAACACAGTGCTGTGTTAAACGTAAACTACTAAAAGAATAAAGGGAAAGTTTCAAAAAAGTGACAAGATAAGGAAATTGTTTTTGTGCTTGTTTCATTTAAATTCAGTTGGTTAAAAACAACATTTTTCTTCTGCATATTAAAGTTTCAAAGCTATATTAAGTCAATATTCAGTTATAAATTTTTGAAAGAGCAGCCATAATGTTTTGTTCAGTGTTATGAACATTTCAGAGTTACGAACAACCTCCATTCCCAAGGTGTTTGTAATGTGAGGTTCTACTGTATCTTATTTACAGGCTGTGCATTTCAGCATTCAGTGGCAATAAACTCTCTCCTCCCACTCTTCAAAGCCTGAGATAAATTTGTGCAATTAGCAGTCCGGCATTTGTTTCATGGGAATGCAAGTAAATGTCCCAGCAGGCCAGTGTTACACTAATCAATGGATGTTTCTCTCTGAGCTTGGGCAGTTATACATTTTTGCACTGCAGCCATGGCTCTGCTCACGTGGTGCATGGAGGTGATGATGCTTTTACCCACTTTGGGATCTCACCCTTATTTACTTGTACAAGTAGACTCACTGGCTTCAGAGGGATTACTAGTGTGAGTAAGTGCTCATAGACAAGAGCAAGTTGTTGCTGTTCTTTAATATTATCTACATGAGTATGGATTGCTCTGTGTAAACTCCAAGTATTGCTATAATTTCATAGATGTGAATGCCATATAAGTCATGCATGCTTTATATACTGTCACTTTCATGTGCCAGTCCATATTGAAACATGCATGTCTTTTCTATAAGCCTGACTCAGAGCCACAAGAGGCAGGAAGCTTGGAAGCAAATCCAAGTTGTTTCCTTCCCCAGGTTTTGCTGAGGCAACTAGCCGTAGAGGAATTGGATGACAGAGAAAGTAAGAGGTGGATTTTTGAAAGGGAGACGCGAACAGTCACGACTCGAGAAAGCCGCATGCCAGCGGCCCGACAGCAGATGCCACTTCCATGTGACAGCTGTCAGGGGCGCAGAAAGCAACTGTTCCTTGCCATAAGTGGCTAATATCAGGCCATTGTCTTCTGACTTGCTCTGTGATTTCCATCTGTAACTTCGTCTCCCTCCCTGCATTAACTAAACCACTTCTCTGCATTTTCCCACCAACTCTGTGAATGTGGAGATCTCCAGCAATTTCCCTGTTCCACGGTATCCGCTTGCCATGCTTGGCTGGTGCCTGCTTCCTTTTGGGTGCTGCAGCTCAATTATATCCACTGTCATTAGCCCCAGTTCAGCAGCACTTAAGCGTGTGCTTAAGTCATTGCTCCTCATTCTCCCCAGTGAGACTGCTCATGTGCTTGGAGTTAAGGATACGCTTAAAGATCATGCTGGATGGCGGGTTCTATCCCATGGCGAGCCCTTGGGTGGAAAGAGGGGAGTGCTGAGCTTACGGGTGAATATTTACATTTACATTTACATTTGTGTTTTGCTGCTTTTTTCTGGCAATGGATGGGAGAGAAGGAGATGAGGCTATTAGATACATGAGATCTCAGCCTGAAAAAGCAAGAGGCTGGAGCCAGCTGGGTTTCCCAGCCCACTTACGTTATACAACCTCCTTCAGAAAACACTCCTCTTTTTGGGGGGAGGGTGCGTTTTGGGAAGAGAGGGGAGTTTTCACCCCCTTACCCAGAGCCCAGTTCTTCTGCTCCCAAGCTTCCCTGGTGGCGTGGTGCCTGGCAGTCCCAAACTGCAGAAATCTAAAGAGGTATTGCTGGAGTTTCAAGGGCATCATTAAACAGGCCCTGTTTTTCCCACTGCAGTCAATAGAGACACTCATGTTGATTTCAGTTGGTTTTAAATCGAGGCTCAAGTCAGGATCATCGAAATAAAAGCTGCCAAAGAAAAGGGGTGAGTTTTTCCTGCAGTCTAAATCTGCCCCCAGCGAAGTTACCATTGACTTCAATGGGAGGAGAATTTGACCAACACTAAGGCTGTTTGAAAATCCCACCGGAGAGCGAGCTATAAAATAGCACCTTGCCTTTGCAGAAGGAAGGAATCCATCTTCCCATTAGGACATGGTCCATGTTAAGTTAGATCTCCTTTGGCTGTTTGGCCCTGCCCCATGGAAAAAAGTGAGAGGAGTTACAAACCCTTATGAGGAAGGAAAAATGAAGTTCAGGAAGAATATTGTGTGTTCTTCTACTGGGCAGAATCAAATGCATTCAATTCAGAGCCTCCTGAAGTACAATTAATAGCCATTTTATTTAGGTCATCCTCATTTTGTTGCTTTAAATATATGCAGCTGTTAAAAGTGGAAAATATCAAGTACGTTTATCTCTGTAGATCCTTTTGTGAACGAGTCAGATGTATTTTAAATAACCCTAGGAACTGTTAGGATTATTAAAGCCTTTGGCTCTTCTGGTCTTTTTCCCCCTCTTCCTTTTTCCCTTTACGTTCTTCCAGACAGTGATTAAAGATAGTGTATCCCACCCTTTTCCCAGGGCCCTGGGTGGACTGACAAGAAACATTAAATAAACTAAAACCTTTTACTTAAGCTTTATGTAAGAAACCTATTGTAGTTTTGTTCAGGGGCTGAGGTAGGTGCGTGTGGGGGTGTATGACGGATGGAAAGATGTCCTTTCAGACTCCTCAATAGCCATTTATTTATTACTAGTATTATCTTTTGAGTCATATGGCACTCCCCTCCCCCCCGAAAGTGCTGAGACTTTGTGAGCATTTTTTAATACCCTCTCATTTGCTGCTCTTAATTAGTTTGGATTAATCAGCTCCTTAAGCTGCCACATCGAGCCATGTGGGGATTATTGTTTTTGGTTGTATATGTTACTATTTTTCTTTTATAGAACACTTCAGATTGCTGAGTCCTTTTTTGGAGGACTAGCCTCTTGTTAAGCACTTCTGCATGAAAATCAAGGGAGGTGACCTGCCTGGAGGTTGTGCGCTCAGAAATGAGCCATCCATGAGATGTGATTGTTTGTTTGTTCTTTTCCTACTTATTCATTCTTCAAAGAGAACTTAGTGTCATTGAAAGGTGTCAGATAGGATAGCCCAGGACAACACTCCTTTCTGTCCCCGCAAAGCTGAGGGGACAGAAACCATTAGGATTTGGGCTTTTCCTAGGGTTGCCAACTTTTTGATTGCAGAAAACTGAACACTCTTGTCCTGCCCGGCTCCTTATCAGATGTCCCATCCCTGCTCACTCCATCCCCCTTCCCTCCGTCGCTTGCTTTCCCCCACCCTCATTCACTCGCTCATTTTCACCGGGAGGTGGTTGGGGTACAGGAGGGGGCTCTCGGCTGGGGCCTAGGGGTTTGGAGCATGGGGGGGTGGTCAAGGCTGGGGCAGGGAGCTGGGGTGCGGGCTCTGGGAGGGAGTTTGGGTGCAGGAGGGGGCTTAGGGCCGGAGCAAGTAGTTAGGTGCAGGAGAGGGTTCCGACCTAGGGTTGGGGTGTGGGAGGGGATGAAGGATGCATGTTTCAGGTGACGTTTACCTCAGGCAGCTCCCGGAAGTGGCCGGCATGTCCCTTTGGCTCCTAGGAGGAGGAGCCAGGGAGCTCTGTGTGCTGTCCTTGCCCGCAGGTGCCGCCCTCACAGCTCCCATTGGCTGTGGTTCCTGGCCAATGGGAGATGCAGAGCCGGTGCTTGGGGCAGTGCCTGTGCCGAGAGCAGAGGCAGTGTGCGGAGCCCTCCTGGCCGCCCCTGTGCTAGGAGTTGGAGGAACATGCTGGCTGCTCCGGGAGCCATGCGGAGCCGGCCAGTGTGGCCAACCAGACTTTTAGTGGAGCAGTCAGCTGTGCTGACCAGACACGTGAGGGTCCCTTTTCAACAGGGCATTCTGGTCGAAAACCGGATGCCTGGCAACCCTACTTTCTCCTCCCTGATGCATCTCAACCCTGTTTGAAGGGGTGAGAAAGGAGCTTACTTTCCTTGTACATTTATACTTCGACATCCCTATTGTCTTCAAGGAAGGGCACCAGTTGCAGTGGTGGTTTTGTAATACAAACACCTGCTCACAGCAAATCAGACAAATACGTTTTTTCATAACAGCCACTGAGCACCCATCAGACGGTTCAACTTTCTGGCCTCTTAATAACCTGTTCTATTTTGAACTGTTCTCTTTTTCCTGCCTGGATTCCTATTCGCTCTTCACCAAACTTCTCCATAAAGCTCCATCGTTAAATGCCTGGTTCCTAAGGCTTTGATTAAGAATCTTTTCTTCTGATTATCTACAGTAAATGGCTCCCACTTGCTGTATCAGAGCAGAGACAGGAAGAGCAAGGCCTCCTCTCTCCACAGCATTTGAGGTCAGCTGAAATGCCAAGTTAATAGTCCCTAGATTTAAACATGAAGGGATTGGGGGCAGATAGTTTCAGCTGAGGGACTTTGGAACTTTCTCCCCTCTCAGGGTATGTCTACACTACAAAACAAGTGTGTTCTTAACTCAGGTTAGCTAACTCGGGTTAAAATAGCAGAGAAGACACAGCAACTTGGCTTTTAACTTGGGTGAGCAGCTCAAGCTCAAACCCAGGCTGCTTTATAGGCATTAACTCAAGCGGCTAACCTGAGTTAAGTCGAGTTGCCGTGTCTTCTCAGATTTTAACCTGCATTAGCTAACCTGAGCTAAGAACACAGTGTAGATGTACTCTCAGACTGACTGAGTTCAAGCATTGACCATCAGAGCGCATGTCAAAGGCTACTCTCTCACGCTTGCTCTGTGAAGGCAGGTTCTCTGGGGGTGAGAAGTGTTTTACTTCACAATAAAAGCCTTGTAAAACTCTGAACACTTGTGCAATTTCAGCTATGTGTAGCTGAGAATTTTTTCTCTGGTACCCAAGAGCATCTTTATGTGATAGCCACCTTACCTAATGCAGGATTGAACTGGGGATGCCTGCAACTAAAATCATTACTCTCTACAGCTTGAGCTAAAGATCCACGCTCTGTAGTTGAGGGTTATGTAATATACACTGGTCGGTAGGTTACAGTAGGCGTTTTACAATACAGGTAGAAAAGCAAGTGCTTTAGCAAATTATATTACAGTAGTGTTACATTATCCCTCTATAGCGCTTTTTTCTAATGATCTCCAAACAGTGAACAAACATTATCAGCCTCACAAAAAGCCCTGCACAGTAGGTCTGTAGTTTATCTTTGGTAAGTCACTGCACCTCCCTGCCTCATTTATCCATCTGTAAAGTGGGGATCATTATTCTTTCACCTCTGTAAAGCATGGTGAGGTCAACAGATGAATCTGATTATGATTGGTGACTTGCTCAGGGTCACAAGGCAAGGCAGTATCACAGCTAAGAATAGAAGACAAGAGTCCTGTCTTTCAGTCTTATCTCTCACCACTAGACAAACTTCCTTACTTTTAAGATAAGTTAGTGGTTGCATGTTTTGAACCAAGATCTGGAAGATTTGCTGCATCCAGCCACCCGTAATATAGTCGAACAGGAGAAATTCCAGGGTGAACCAAAGGGTTAACTCATGATCTTTACTGGGCATAGCAACCAAACCTGCTTGAGTTTCATTTGTGCAGATCTTTTATGCCCCTCATCTCCTGAAATAGAGAGAGAACAATATGCTTACTACTGGGTTCACTACCGGTTACCCTTACTGTGTCCCTTATTTCTCCTTGATAAAGACATAAACAAGCCACTTGTGTTTGATTCATAGAGAACCGTGAGAAACAAGCTGTGTATGTGAAGCAGTGTGGGTTTTTTCATTCTATTCAGCCCTTTGTATATTCAAATTCTTCTAGTTTCAGTTCTTGCTGTTCTGCCAGATTTCCATAGCATTGATAGGTTTTCTGAATTAATAAGTTTCTTCCCTCTCTTTCCCTTTACCTCTCCCTCTTCCCTTTTACTTTTGCAACTGGTGAAAAGTTTTTCTAAGTGTGCAGCCTTATCCATATTGATTTTTCTCTCTCCCCTGTCTAACCGACTCTTAGATGTTTTTTGTAAAGCGTTAATAGAATTTTTCTTTCGCCGTTGCACTTTATCTATTCAGAAGTCATTGAGAAGTCCTATTGTGTCACCGGACTGTGGAGGAAAGAGGCTATTCTTCTGTTACAATGGCTGCCCTAAAAATAATGTGGGGTGGAGTTAACTCAGAAAGGGCAGAGACGGAGATAAAATGTTCTGACCTTAGGAAACAGAAAAGATAACCAATTAGGCATTGCTGAAAGTGCACTAGCTGGCTTAAAAACACACTGCTGCTTTCTGAGGATATATTTTAACTCAGAAACTCAGCTCCAACAGAACTGATTCACCCCTTTGAATTTTGCAGGGTTTCAGAGTCAAACCCCTAGATCTGTAACTCTTTTTTTTTTTTTTTTTTTTTTGTGGTTTTGTTCTGAGCCAAAACTTTTACAGTCCTGTTCCCAGTGTGGACAAAGAACAAAGCTCACGAAGATGGTTGACCTCACATGGTTTCCACCCAAAGTGGCAGAAATCTCCCCCAGCCCAGCCCAGGAAGTCTCAGTGTTACTATTATTTATTTGCCCACTAAAGACCCTGACCACGCCCCAGATCTCATTGTGGTAGGTGCTGTGCGAACACATAGCAGGAGCTTTGGACCAGATCTGTAAAGGTAATTAGGTGCCTAACTCCCATCAAAGTCACTCTAAGGGCGAGAGAGAACACATCATCAATTTCCATTTGACAGATGGGGAACTGAAGCACAGAGTTGAAGTCTCTCTCCCCAGGACACACAGCAAGTCCATGGCTGAACCAGGAACTACATTTGCATCTCCTGAGCGCCAGTCCAATTCCAAGACCATCCCTCCTCTCTCATCAGGATTTGGGCAGTGCTTGGAGAAGTGAGATGATGATTGCCCAATAGTCTGAAGCCTGTGTTGTCACTCCTGCCATCCACAGATGAAGAGGGAAAGGGCTGTTGAAAGCTGCAGCTCAGGTTTTAGCCTGTTGAAGTCCTGCCTGATAAGACTCTCTTAACCCTGGGTTGCACTGCAAACTTATGTGGGTATAACAACGTCACTTGGGTTTGGAAAATCCAACCCCGTGAGCGATGCCATTACGCCGCCAAACTCTCGGTGTAGATGGCTCTGTGTTGATAGGAGGGCTTCTCCCATCAACATAACTACCACCTCTCAGGGACCTGGCATACCTACACTGACAAGAGCTCTCCCATTGGCATAGCCAACGTCTTCACTGAGCGCTGCAGCTCTGTAAGCGTAGGCCAGGCCTCAGTCGCACAGCAAAAGGGAAGTCAGGATCAGAGCGGAGTGAAATTTTTTATGGACAACTCTTTTTCAGAGAAAAATGAAGATTCAGCAACACCAAAACGTTTCACTAATTCATGTCAGTTTCAGTGAACTATTTTGGTTTATTAAAAAAAAAAAACAATTAAAAAATTGAAATGTTTTTGATTTTTTTCAGATCAAATAACTTTTTGTTTTAAGATGTCCTCTAAAAAATAAAACATTAAAAAGTACTTGAAATCCAACCTAAGTATTTCATTCAGCCGGAAATTAATTTGTTTTTTTTATGTTTTAGTTTGACCCTAAACAATTTTTTTTCTTTTCAACCCAAATGAAATCTGTAATTTGCACAGCTCTAGTCCAGATCTTGTCCCTCGTGATATTTTTAGTGGAGATGGGGAGAAATAAGTAAAGGGCCTGTAATTTTTGTTTTCCTTCTGTAGTTCACCATTAAAGAAGGATGTGTATTTCCAATGCCCCTAGTAAACTGTTGTTCAGTAAAGAGGGAGGAGTTTGGGGAATTAACAGTGCATAGAGACCAGCACTGTGCTAATCACTTAGTGCTATCATCTGGGGTATGGATGAGGTGTAGTAGGATCAACATTACCCTGTGCATTACTTTCCCTTTGGACACAGAGTTTTTCCCCTTGTTGATGAGTGCTGCAGAGCAATGCTCTTTGGGCACCTGTTTGTTCAGCCCTTGTTTCCTAGCTACCAAAGCAGCCTTTTAAAACAACACAAACTTCAGCCTCTGTGTTGGTCGAGCTGCTGCAGTAGGCTAAAGAATCATGCTCTATTAGCCTGGGTCACAGGCTCCCCGTGGCCAGAGAAACTCACCCTAGGCTTCAAATGACCACAGCCATTCAAATCCCTGTACAAGGCATTACTTTGTAATGACACCCCTGGTCGAGGATTGAGGCTTCTGGCCTGGTTACAGTCGTGAGAACCGTTCCACACTGTACATTCTAATTATGTTGCATCTGGATCAGAAGACAACAGTGGTGGGATTGGGCCTCTTGTTCTGTTTGTATTTAGAGTGCGAATGAGCTCTGGGGGCCCTCTCCAGGTTGGGGTTGAGATTTTGGACAAAGATTTTGTGGTGAGAAGTGTCCTAAAGTTGTACTGTGTAGACTGACTAGTATGGGGACAAAGGGGTGTTCAGCGCACAGTTTTCCTCTGGTGATGCGCAAGGTGGTTAAAGGAGAAGAAAAGAGAACGCATGTCGTTCAGAGAAACTGGGCTAGCTGCTGAATGTGATTCTGATCCCTGTGTGCTTGAGGCCTTTGAGAATGTTAACAATCGCTGATCAAACCGTAATCCCAGGGCACAGATGAGTGCTAGGGAAATTGTCCCAATTTACTCTCTAACCTGACACCTGTCTGTTGTTTTTTGGTTTTGTGGTGTTCTTTTATGGAATAAGGAAGGAGAGTGGGGTGACAGGACAATGTACTTAGTTTAGGTTGGATTCTCATTGTGCCAGTGGTTTAGGTCACAGGCATGCTGCGGATGAAGCATATCAGAATGAAGGAAGCATGTTACATCCGTTCAGCTCAGGCTGTTTCCAACACATTTGTGCAAACTAATGTGAAATGGGACTCATCAGTGTTAGCTGAAATGGGGTTTAAAAGGAGTCTAAGCACAGTTTGAGGTTTTACCGCCTTGCGACTTCTACTGTATCATGGAAGCTGCCTCCAATACTGTAATAATAGGGACAGATCCACCCTGTGTTTTTAATCACTCTCCAAAATAGTGCTACTGCACTGTAACACCGTGCATGCGTGCATGCGTAAAGCTATCCTCGGGGACAGTCATCTAACTGCATCACCGGCATGGTAATTTTTACAAGGTCGGTGCCATTGCGGAGTGACTCTTCAAAGAAATCAGTTTTTCTAAAATGAGTGGGTAAATAACATGTTAAATTTTTTTTGGTGGGGGGAATCCTCGGTAGAATTCAATAGGGATGAACCCAAGTATAGAAATTCTAAAAAAAAATAGAGTTGAAATAAGAACGAGATCCATTCTGTGGCTTGGAGTTTGTATGTTTGTTTTTTACCATCATCTCTTCTAAAGCAGAGATACTAGTAGTTAAAACAACCTGTTCAAAGGTTATAATTTTCTGTTAAATTCTACAGGACTTTTCCATAAGAGTGCAGCAATATCCTGCTGAAGTTCTGGAGTCTCTGAACAGTTTAAAATACAATATACTTAAAAAGAAATCCCCGCACAGCCTCAGTCAAAAATAAGTGTAAAGTTTAGGTGTGGCTGCACAGATTAAATGTAGGTGGAATAAATCATGCAAAGAGTGATGAAACTTGAAAGTGATTTTTGTTGCACTTCAATACATTTCATCAGGCAGCCCTCTCTTCTGAAGTGGAAATGCCAAACCTGGTGCAAATTAAACCTCTGTCCCCCTCCCTTCCTCCAGTTGCTTTTCAAAAGGCCTCTTGAAAACCTCTGAATACCTTTTTGGCTGACCAGATTTTGCCACACACATGCTTTTTGAAATCTTCTAATTCCCATCCAGCACATTGATAGCTGCTGGAGAAGTCATGGGCTTGATTTGCATCAGTGACTCTGGGGCCCCTCCTTATCTTTCTCCAGCTGCCTCAGAAGAACAATGGAGGAAAAAAAGCAACTTGGATGTTTGTGCTTTTTAGGGCAATAAAACTTTAAAAGTGCATTTTCCCTCTAGGATCAAATGCCAGCTAGGCTTTGTGTTGACGGTGGCAGGTTTCCAAAAGAAAGAGCTGACTGCAGGCAAAGGAAATGAGATATGATGAATCCATGTGGCTTGCCATACCTGAATTTACCCTGCCACTACCCCAGCCTTGCCTCCCCAGTACTTGATTTGTTTGCGTGTCTTCGTTAACCTTGTAGCAAATATACTAAAACACACCTCTTCTGTCTTGCAGGTAGAAGATGCCATGCTTATGTTTGACAAGACTACCAACCGGCATAGAGGTAAGAGAGAGCATCTGAGTTCAGATGCCACATTTTGTAATTGGCAAATGCAAAATCTCTGTGTGGTGAATGTAACACTGTAGGTCTGGCTGGCCCAGTGGCCTCAACAGCAGTGTTCAGTGCTGCTGTGCCAGGAGACTGGGATCTGAGCTGCCTCCCCATGTGCTGTGATCACGCGGAGGTGGGCGTGCTTGGGCCTCAGTTTTTGTGTGTGTCTGGGGATAGCTTGGATTTCTCAACAGTGAAAACTCTTCTGGCCACTTGATAGAGTCCTGTCTTCGTGGCCCAAAGAAAGTCCTATTCAGCTTGACTTTAGTGGAAGGATGATTCTGGGATATGTGGCCTTGTGTGGAGATAAGTGTGGCAGACTGGGGGGATCATTAGGCATCTGATGCTGAGATGGAATAGGACAGAGTAACATTTAGAGCTGGAAGAAATTTTTAGTGTTTTCTCCCTGGTCACCCCTCTTCTGGCCCAACAAAGATGTATGGCAAGTGAGTCCAGCCTTCAGTACTAAGGGGATAAACACTCACTCAGGCCTCTCCATGTTTTGTACAAGTGACATACTCTGAGGCCCCATAGCAGATATCTGCATGAGCCTGTGATGCCTGTTTACACTTGAGGATGAGCAAGAACCTTAACTTGCAATTCCCTTACTTCAGTGTAGCTAGACCAGATTGGGCCCAATTGCCAATTGGCTTCCACCCACTCGCGAAATGTGTGCACACTTGAATGCATGTGCAAGTCTTATACTAGCAGCTAGAAGTATGGCTGGATGTGCAAAGCGATGATGCCGGTATTAGAGGTTCATTTTTTTCTTAGAAGTAAGACACCTGCCACCCTTTAGCCCACTGTGATCTTTTCACAGCCTCTTCCACCCCCTCCATGCTGCTGCTCAGAGACTGTGTTCCAAAATGCTCCCTCTCCTTTGTAGTCACCAGTTACAGCTTGGGAACTGGAGGCTGGATGTATTTACAGTACAGGACACTGACCACATGCACAGCAAAGCATCAGTATGGCACTTAGACCTTCTTTGATTCTTCTTTCTAGGATCCTCTTGTACCTTGTCTCCCTCCTTCAGTCCCTCCATCGCCCATCTTCTTTGCTTAACCGTTTCACTTCTCAGTCTGCATTTCCTCTGAGACCCTCTCTGCTTCTTGCCCTGCTAGTCTAACACAAAGGGTCCATTTTCAAGGCAGAATGAGAAGAGAAGAGTCTTTGGGCTTATCTTGTCGTGTTTGCAAAATACTCCCTAACTAACTTCCATGGGCCAGTGGGCCTTTTTCCAACATAACTGCCTTCCCTCTGAGGAGAAGGGAAAAGGTGTTCTCACTTGATGTCAGTTTTGAAGTGTGTGCTTTTATTTCCATTTATTCTTCCTGCTGCGTAGGTTGGGTTTATGATCTCTGTTTGACACATCACCGCTGAAGGGAGAGAAACAGAGTTGGAAACAGATGGGAGGGACAGGGACAGTCCAGGCACCAGCACACCAAGTGCATGCCTGGGGTGGCAAGCTGCAGGGGAGTGCCTGCCAGTTGCTATGAGGGTGGCAATCAGGCTGCCTTCGGCGGCATGTCTGCGGGAGATCCGCTGGTCCCGCGGCTTCGGTGGCAATTTGGCAGTGGATACGCCGAAGGCATGGCACCGGCGGACTTCCCACTGAATCCGCGTTACCGGTGGACCTCCTGCAGGTGCGCCGCTGAAGACTGCCTGACTGCTGTGCTTGGGGCGGCAAAATACATAGAGCCGCCCCTGGGGAGGGGAGATGCAGGAGACTTTCCAAAATCAGTCCTTGCCTAGATGGGGCCTTCAAAATACCGACATGCACTTGGCTTGGGTAACACAAATGGTGGGTACCAGTCTGCATGTAGACTTGATTATTTTTTTTATTATTATTTTAGAGTTGTAATGGACATGGTATTTTATGCCTGATAAAAGGTGGAATCCCTGCTTTAAGGGACTTGCCACCATGCGCAGACAAGGCTGCGTGATGAATGGAATAAATGGGCTCCCAGGAAAAGGGAGGATACTTGGGATATGTTGGCTGTCCCTCGTGCTTGGAAGATGGCGTGGACTGAGAAGTGAGCAAAGGAGGACGTGGGAGCTGTGTGGAGTGAGGGGTGACTGGTAGATTAAGGAGTAGGAAGAGATGAGGCAGGGAGATAACAATTGCTCTGGCATGCATGGTTGCCAGTTTTGAATGCAAACGTGGCCCTGTGTGGTTAGATCCTGTAATTTAGGATAGGATTTTCCATGCCACCAGCATCACCCTAACTCAGCTGCTTTCCAGGTCAGTAGGAGGTTAGGTCAGTGCTGAGCGCTTTAGAAAATCTCAGTCCATAGTTTCCTCATTTCATTTGCACCTTTGACCTGAGTTCTCTGCTTTGCTGATAGGAGTCTAGAATTTATAAAACCTCAGTGGTTTGGAGTAAGAATGTATGGGGTGCATGGGAAACAAGGGCTCTGGGAACCTCAGTGTATCTCTTTGAGCCAAGCATCCTTAAAGCAAGTAATAAGGATGCATTCCATAGATATTTAAGGAGCCATTTGGTCTAATTATCCTTAATGAAGGAGTGGAGCGAATGCACCCCAATTATGAGAGACTTGGATGTCAGTGCTGGAATAAATATAATTCCCTCACCTCCATCTCCCCTCCTAAAACTGCATGTTTCATGTCTCACTGGATCAGGTTAAGCTGTTTTTCAGTCTGAAGGTCTGACAGCTCAGGAAAACATCATGGGAAGATGTTGGGAGGGGGAAGCAGTGAGTGGTGGTGGTTGTACTATTTTTTTGTACTGGAGTAATACCTAGGAGCCCTAGTCCTGGATCAGGACCCCATTGTGTTAGGCGCTGCATAAACCCAGAACAAAGAGATGGTCTGTGCTCCAAAGAGCTTCTGATCTAGTCTCAGTGTAAGACAAGAGCCAAAAAGTGGCTACATGCAGATGGATCGGGAGGATGTTTTGTGGCTGGTTTGGATTAATTGGTGTGCTGCTTGCAGGCAGCATAATGGTGCCGGGTGAAATAGAAATAATGAAGGCACTTGGGTGGGTGTCGAGCACTGGGCTTTGCTGCTTGTTAAAGGATTAATTAATGCCCTGGAGGTAGATGACAGTAACTTTCTATTGACACCTTTCCTTGCCTGCATCTTGAGCAAAGTGCAAGTAGAACCAGTTCCCTCCAATCACACCTGCATCTATCTATTGGTTAGCCTTGAGTTTCTGGTGTTGCCTTCCAGCAAAGATTGCTCAACGTAACAAATGGGATTGAATATCGACTTGTGCCCACCAGAAGGGGAAGACAAGTTTGTGGAGCTGGAATCACAGCTGTGGTCTTCATATCCCCCCAGCCTGAAATTGCCAATTGACCATTATTACTCATTTATTTATATTACAGTAATGGCTGGAGCCCCCAACTGAGACCGGGGCCGCGTGGTGCTATATAAACACGTAGTGAGAGACAATCTCTGCCCTGAACAGCTTACAGTCTAAATAGACAAGACAGACAGACAGAGGGTGGGAGAAAAGGAGTACAGTTTATTCCCACATTGCAGATGGAGAACTGGTACACAGAAGGACTGAAGTGTCTCACCCCAGAAGTCTGTGATAGAGCTGGGAACTGAATTCAGATCATTGAATTTCCTGTTCAGTGTCTTAAACCACAAAACTGCCCTTCCTTCCATTGATTTTAAATCTCTATTCACAGCTTTCAGGGAAGGATTAAGGCAGGATCTCTGAGATCAGGGCCCTGAGGAGCAGGGAGGGGCAATCAGTGCAGTGAAAGTATTCAACAGCAGCAAATTACACAGCTATCTGCTTCATTTGAGAGGAGGCTCAAGGACCAAGGGCCGGTCTACACACAGTTTTTACACTATTTTAACTTTAAATCAGTTTTAGAAACCAAATCAGTGGAATTCCTGAGCAGAGGGCGCAATTAAGTGTTAATATCAGGCCTGGTCCACACCTATTGACACTGGTACAGCACTCAGGGCTGTGAAAAACCCACACCTCTGAACAACGTACCTATGCTGACCAAACTCTGGAACAGCTGCAGCTAGGTCAACTGGAGAGTTCATCCATTGACCTGGCTACCGTCACTTGGGAACGGGGATTTTCTACAGCAATGGGCAAACCACTTCCGTTTGTGTATATGCTATGGGATTACAGTGGTCTAGCTATGCTGCTGTAGCAGCCACAGTGTAGACATGACCCCAGTTTAGATCGTGTGGATCGCAAGCTAAACTATTATACGTGTGTCCATATCAGGGACTCCCGCTGACTTGACTCAATCTGTTTTTGTTAAATCGGTGAAAAACAATGAGAAGACGTAGAACCCCTTAGAAAAAGATCAAACAGAGCTATTTGGGAAGAGGAAACCAGTCATAAAAATCATTTAAAAAAAAAATCCCTCTCCTCCCCCTGCCCCCCAAATTTGAAATTTCAACATTCAACAAAATTTTATTCAGCCCATAGTTGATCAAAGAAACAAGGGGGGAAATGCTCTTTGTCCTTTTTTAGTTTAAAGGTAGCCGTTCAGAAATGTCAAATTTGAAATTTCAAATATTTCAACCAGGCCCAGGCAAGTGTCTATAAAGGAGGAAGCAGACTAGAGGGGAATTGATCCTGGGCTAGTCTGGAAAAAGGAGAGTGTCTAGGCCTGTCCTGAATTGCGAGTGGGATGGTGCTTCCTGCAACCCATGTATTCTTAATCCATCCTCAATCTCTTTAAAAGAACAAATCATGGCGAAGGGTGAGCTGCCTCAAGACTTGTTCATTTCCTTATCTCCATGTACAGGAGACACAGTTTAGCGGAACTGTAGATAGGTAGGCAGCCAGCACTTAGCTATCTGACCATGAGCATCTCAACTATACAGCCACTTATCTAGGGTGCAGCCCATCCGTTCCCTTCCAGCCTTATATTCTGTACCGAGTGCCTGGAACGTATGCTAAATGTAATCCTGTAAAGTCTTGAGATGTAGGAATTAAAAGCCAGAGTTCTTGCTTTATTCATTTCCTTTACACTTGAAATTAGGTTTTAATTTGGCATGTGCCTTTAATGGCAGCATAATTTGGTTTTTCCTTGAAGTAGCATGATCTGTGGGAATGAGCACCAAAAACCATTGAATTCTAATCTTAGCGGACTCACTGATCTTGGGCAACACACAACCATTCTGACTTGCTTTTCTCACCTGTAAAAGGTGATAACTGTTCTTCTTTAAAGATACCACCGTTATAGGACTCTTGGAAGTTTCAAGCATACTAGAGTTTTAAAACCCAAAAGTGAGAATTCTAGATGGATGATATCACAGAGGAAGCAGAATCACTAGGTAATTTGCTCTTACCTACCACACAGGAGTGATGAAGATTCCTTATTGCTTGTACAGTGCTCTGAAAGTTGACTCAGGATTATTTTCAGTGGGAATTTCCAGTAATATTAAATAGTAAACGTCTGTCTCTCAGTATATGGCTCCTCTGTATGATATAGGTGTTACACTACAAACACTTCTCTGCTTTAACATGTTACGGGGGGGAAATAAAAACCTGACATGGCTCATGATTTCGTCCCCCAAGTGGAAACAGATCTTAACAGCTTATGTAATTTGTCTTTCAGACTCTACCCACTTAAGTGTTCCTGTGTTTACTCTTTGTGCGGGCTTGCTTGACTGATACAGTTATTATCTGAGCCACAAAAGTGTCAGCTTCTTGGAGTAATGTATATAGCTCATTTGTTTAGGGAGACTGCCAAGAAGTTTAGAGTATTCTGAGTAAAGTCAAGAAGTGCTACAAGCCCTGGAAATTAGTGTGGGGATAGCGGCCAAGCCCGATTTCCTAGAACACTGGGACCGCTGGCTTGAGCGTGTTGCCTCAACCTCTGTCTCTATGGCAGAATGAGGAGACTTGAGCTCATGACACACTCCTTCTAAATTATTCATTGTGTGTCAGTTTGCTTCAGTAGAGAGCCTAGTGACTGCTGGTTGCTGGAGTACAAAAACTTCCAGATAATCTTTTCTCCCCTCACCACTATCTCTTCCATAAAATACTTCTATTTATAATTGCAGTACCCAACAACTGAGCAAAAACAAAACTAAAAAACAAAAAAACTTGAAGTGCTGAGATTTTCAAAGCTACCAAAGGAATCTGAACACCCAAATCCCATTGATTTCTAATGGGAACTCTTTGTCCAAGCCCTTTACCTAATTTTGGAAGTCCAGCCCCAAATGGTTTCCTTTATTTTGAGAATATTTCCAACCTCTTCTTTTCAGCCATCCTGAACAGAAACATGACATATGCTTCCCCGGTCAAGATCTTCAGTTGCTTATGATGTTTAAGAGCAATGTTACATGGGTCTTGTCTTTGGCACAAGGAGGGATAAGTTTCCTCTCTGACCTGGTCCAGTGGGATGACAAAGTTAAAGGAGCACCAAAGGGCTAATTCCTCGGCAAGGCGGAGATTTAGCCAGACTGAACATGCTCCAGTGATTTTTCTACCACTACTCTCCGCGTTCTTTGCTTAAACTCTACAAACTAAGTGGCTTATGCAACACACAGCAGGTGACCAAAGGAGTTATATTCCAAAATTAATATGGGTTCAGTACTTTCTTTCTTGAGGCATTTGCAGCTTCGGTTTTCAGGCTCCTACTCTGGGATTTTTATTGTCTACGTACTCTGTCTGAGAATTACATTTGGTAATTCATAAAAGTTACTTCCTCTTCTACCTCGGAGGCTGTAGTCTGTGCCTTTTCTTGGCATTTATAGGTCGGGAGCACAGTAGGTAGAATCCTGATACCCAAAAGAATGCATCATCTTGCAGCATAACCAGACTGCACAACTATAATGTGTTGGGTGAAGTCTGTAGGATTTTGTTGCCCTCTAGTGGCTGACCCAGAAAGAAGATAAAAGCTATACTCTCTAGGCAGCTGATGGAGCTGCTCTGTTAGTTCAAATGGCAGAGGCTTTTGTTTTTGAATCCAAAGGTCTTGGTTTCTAATCCTCTCTAGGACCAGCGGTCTGATTCTGCACACACATCCCATGTATATCTACCCTTGCTCTTGCCTGCTGACTCCAATGGCAGTCTCTTCACAGGATTATCTGCTGCCCAAACCCAAGGATTAACTCTACCTGGTAGGGTAATGCTGCTCTGCTGGGCGCTACTGTGGGGATAGGGGGAGGCTGCAGTGTAGCGTTAAAAAACCAAACCGTGATGAGTTCGTCTTCCCTTGTGTTCTGCAGTCAAGATTCTCCTCGTGCCTTTCCATTCTGATCTCAAGGTGATCCTTGATGCGTCTCCTGTGTGTGGCACTGTTCTGCCGTAAGCACTTTCCAGACCACCTGGGCTCTGGGAAACATTTGTTTGTGCTTTAACAGCTCCAATTCAGCTATTTTTATATACACTTCAGGGGAAGATGGAATATTGTGTTTGGTAGCCCTGTGTTATCAGGTGCGAGCCTGAGTGATAAGCCCTTAGAGGATGGATTGTCCTGTCAAAAACAACTTTCCGTTATCTCATCTGAAGAAAAGTTTCATAACTACTGAAGTTGAGGGCTATGCAGACAGAGGGCACCTTAGCTTCTAAAAAGCCCCAGTCCCTTAATGCAAACTGGGGAAGGGGGAGCCCTTTACCTGGAGGAAGGGAAGCAACAAGATTTTAGCAGTCCTGTGATATTTTTATTTTATTGACTTTGATTTTTTTTTTTTATAGTCTTGTTTTACTATATACACTCAATAGTGTGTGTCTTCATATTAGTGTCCTTACGTGAATTGTCTGAAAGAGTCCTAAGGACTGGAGAGTGAAGACCCAGCCATTCGTTCAGGACTAACAGATGCTGAAATGCCCATTGAAAGAGATCTTGCCATTTCCAGTATAGGCCACTTAAACTGGACTTGGGTCTCCATCTTGTGTGGCATTGAGCACTTCAGTTGACCAGGGAGTTGCAGATGATCCACAACTTACAGGAGCATTCAACAGCTTGGAGGATCAGCTCCACAAACTTACCAAGCTGTTTCTCAGAGAACTGACTTTATCCTAGTGGTAGTGAATGGCAATAACTGTTACTTAGTTGAAACAGTATTAGCTGAGATTTCTCCTAATGGGGGAAAGCAGTTGGCTGGTGCTAAATCATTTTGCTGCTTGAGCAGATGCTATATAGATATTACATGATAAACTCTGGATCTTTGTCTGCCAAATAAAGGTGAAAAGGAGGAACAAATATCACCTTAAATGAAATGCAGTGAGTCATCTTTATTCTTGTTTTATGTCATTAAGTCTTTGCAGACACTTTTTATTTGAACAAGTGACCACTCCTAATCAGGCTGGTAAGTTGTCTACCGGGTTGTTGTAATGAAGAGGGTTGTGCTATATCGATCCTGTATAACGCACCCCAGATTTTACCAGTTATTACATTCTGATTGGATTTTGAAACCTGTTTACAATGCAGGACTGTGCAGTGGCAGTGTGAATAGCAATCCTTGAAACCACTTTTGGGTTAGTCTTAATTCTCAAGAAAGACAAGTAAAAGAGAAGTAGCTGATAAAATGTCTGTTATGATTTGCTCTAGTTACTACACCAGAGGGAAGGGAGTGGGGAAAAATATTAAAATTCAATTTCTTTCTAGAAAAGATAAATACAGTGTAATTTGTTTAGATGTGAAACATTAAATTACTAAATCTAAATAATACTCAATATTAACCTGTGATAAGGGTAGATTTTCAGAACTGCTCAGCATTGGCCTTGCTCTGCTCTCATTTGAAGTCTGAGAAATTTTGGAAGTCCCACTCATGGCAATTTCCAATAACCTGGTATAACCACTGTTGGCGCTCCAAAATATGAAAATAGCATGATTTGCTAACCATTTTGTTGTGTGTGGTGGTCTCATCTGGCTGTCCATTCCTAGATGCTGTCTAATAAAAGTAGTATTCCAGAGGTATTACATTTCATCCCTATCTGCCTTCCTGTACTTATTGGAGGATGCAGAAATCCATTTAAGTGTTTAATTGATGGACTGGTCTGCTCTTGCATTACTGGATGAAAAACAATCCTCTGATCTATTCCCATGCAATATAATAGCAGCTTGCAATGATTCTTTTTTTAGTTTGGTAATTTCATTGCAGCAACTTGCACCTGATGAGCTAATACTTATAACGCAGGAGTTACTGGTTCTGCTTAGCTGATAATAATATTAGCCATTTCTTAGTGGAAGGAAAATGTTGCCAGTCTGCTTTTTCTGCACTCTAAGGGGAGAGAGAGAGAAATGCTCAAAACTTTTTAGAAGATTGCTTTAGTCCATAGAAGTTGATAGAACCTGCTGAAAAATACTGGGTTAATCGTGAAAGGATTTAGTATTTGGAAAAAAGTTGATTTTTGTAACCTTTGCAGACCCCAGATAAAATCTTGAATTCTGCATTAGTTATTGATCTTGAGGGTTGGAAAGAGTCTCACAAGATGATGTCCTTCTAACTTCATTATGTAAGAGCGCTCTAGAAGGCATATGAATTTGCTGCCTAGAGTGTCAAGCAAATGAAGCTAGACTGTGGCTGAGCCTACTTGCTTTTGCTGCATGACTCCTTGCTGAGTGATCCCAAGAACCACGGTGGTTGTGGCTTTTGCTGAGACTTGTTTGCCATATTTATCTAGGCAGAGAAGAATTGATGGGTGGGTGTTGACTGCTAGAAAAGGGGAGGAGGGAACAATGGATGTAAGGTGTCCAGAAGAAAAGACAGGGGAGCCTGTTAACTATCTGCCAAGGTGTTTAATCTAGAGTTGAGGCAAACAGAGGTGGGATGCAGTATATCAAGATTCTCAACAATCTGGGGCAACTTGCCTTTTTAAGTCTCTCTCTCAAACTATTAACAGTGAGTCAGGAGGGCATGAGAGAGGGTGACTTGTTAATTTTGCACTTGCAAAGAAGACACCAAAACACACTTTAGCAAGCACTGAGAAGCACTGTTTTGGAGTATGCTAAAGCTATTCATGTGTCCTCCATTTAATAGCCAGGGTTGCACACAGTGCATAGTTTTTCAGTGTTCCATGTTGAGCAACAGGACACAGAGAGAAAAAGAGAGGTTATAAGATTGATTCTCCCAAACTGTAATCACTGCTGTTAAATGTAGCATTAGCTGGTTTTAAAGTGTCAACAAAACCCTCAGTGTAGTTTTCTTAGTAGTTAACTACTCCCCTGTGCGTTGGAATGATCCAAGAAGGTAGGGTGACCTGTGCCTCTTTCATCTTCTCTGGATGGTGCAAACAGTGTTGTGTTCATAGCGGTTAACAGATCTCCCAGTTGCCACAGATTCATTCTGCTGGAGCCTTACATGTGGATCAAATTTGTACATGGGCTTCTGCAAAGATGCAGAAAAAGTTCTCCCCACTTGTACATCTTGTGACAGGAGTCCTTTAGACAGAACTAGCAGATTCTAGAAACTTGGGAAACATACATGCATGCTTCAAGTGCCAGATTTTCAAGTGCTTGCCACCCACAATTGGGGTTTGATTTTTCAGGTTTGCTCAGCTCTCATTTTGGCACCTAAACAAGGGCCAGATTTACCAAAGTGCTCCGTGCCCAGTAGCTCCCATTGTGGCATTTATGGCCAGATGTTCAGGACCCAGTGTACTAAACTCTGTGGAGAATCTAAGTGTTTAAATAAGGGCCAAACAGGAACTGAGCTCTTTTGAAAATTGGACCCAAATTGCACGATGGCATGTGCAGCTGAGTAACGCGTATCATCTTGAAATTGCTTAGAAGAAGCTTGTTAGTAGAGACAGACACTGTTCTCTTGTGGAGACTTAACTTTTGTGCAGTTGTTTTTGATCTAAAAATAAATTATTCAGACTGAAAATATATTGCTGCTTTTCATTTGCTCTTTGTGTGCTTCTAGCATGCGTGGGAACTTCTTGTTTATATCAATAAGACTTAAACACATATGTGGAAAGGGAAGCATAATTTACTATTTCCTTTCCATGTATTCCTGTTAAAGAGGAGTTTGAGTGCCCTGGGCGTGGTATTTCGACTGTCCCTTTCTAGTGAATATCGGTACATAACCATAAATGTCCAGGTACAAGCAATTGGTATAATCATTGTTTGTTGAAGGAGATAGGAGAGATATTGTTAGTAAGATATTGTCTACGTTTTGAGTAAGAAGGCTGTTTTTCTAGGGAGAAAAATAGCCTTTCATGTTCTGTACCTCTGCCAGAAATTCACTTTTGTAACTGACCTCTGAAGTTACAACTGACATTTTTATATCTTATACATAAAAATGATGGAGAATCTCTGAAATTATTTGTTCATTGCTGTCTGCTTCAAGTAAAACAAGGTCGTGTGCACTTAAAAATTTTTTTGTCCCAAAACAGCTTGGAAAAAACCTGGATTTAAAAGAAGTAGAAATATTGCCCAAATTTGCTAATTTAGTGTAATTTTTTGGCAGAGTTCCTGCCACTCACATCATCCTACTTTTTTGAAGCAAGGTTAGGAAATGAATCTGAGGGCTTGTACACACTACCATTTACGTTGCTCAGGGCTGTGAATAAGCCACCCCGCTGAATGATGTAAGGTGCACTGACCCAAGCGCAGGTGTGGACATTGCTATGTCCATGGGAGAGCTTTGCCTGCCAGCGTAACTACTGCCTTTCACAGAGGTGGGTTTATTATGCCAACTGAAGAGCTCTTTCCCGTCAGCATAGAGCATCTTCACCAGACATGCTACAGCGGCGCAGCTGTATTGGTGTAGGTGTGCCACTGTAGCACTTCTAATGTAGATTAGCCCAACAATTCTACCTAACCCAGGAGATTACGGGGTGGCAGCCATATGTATGTATATGTCAGTGACACTTGCCTCTTTTTGTAAAGTGCATCGAGAGTTATGGATTAAAAATTGTAAGTAAGAGAGAACCAATGGATGATGGTGGTATTTATAAATGACACTACTTTTTATTCCCTTCTTAATTTTATCACTTTGTAAGGAGGCTCTTGAGAGAATAGTTGATTTGAGAGAAATATTCACTCTGCCCTAGGTGGTTCCTTTTACACATTCCCCAGCTAGTGAAATGTATCCGAAGGATGTGTGTTTTTCAACACTGATATAGAATTTAACCCTTAGAGTACGGAGACAGTGGATACTTGTCCTCCGTGAACTGCACTGGGGATCTGAAGACGCGTAGCTGTAGCTAGGATTTTTCCAAAGTGGTTTACCAAACATTAGCTTAAAAACTTCACAGGGATGTTGTGAGAATTCACTAGTTAATATTATTCACAGTTTACAGACCATATCAAAGCAAGGAGGAATGGTTGAACTGTATACAGACATTCACACTTTTATGCATACTTATTTAGGCTGTGGTTATGCTATGTGGTGAATTGATATTTGATATTAGTACATTTATAATATACTCTAATTTATTCTAAATATTACTATAATATGATACCGTAACTACTTATAGACATTCTATTCATAAACATTTCCTTAGATTAGGAGGTATCGGGTTCAAATCTATCCCAGGTGGAGAGCAGCTGAAAGCTGTGATCAGCCAAGGCTGGCTCGGTGGTCCATATAGAATGAGCTGGTGGTTTCGGTCCAGCTCCTGATGGACAGGTGTCCAAATCATGTATAGCCACTTTCATATTTGGGACATTTGCGCCTGTTAATGTTGGCATCAGCAGAGAGGCCAAAGAGCAAATGGAGACTGTGATTGAATTATCCCCTCTCCCACGTAGGCCAGCATTTAACCCTAATGGTACAGTGGTATGCATTGCTGATACTCATGTTGTACGTGTTCCAAGAATAAAGGTGTCAGTTTCCACCAGGGTTGACAAACGTGGTGCATTTCACCAGCACTGCATTAGTTAATAGGGAGGTGGAGGAAAAAGTGGGGGTGGGAAGGGAAAGGCAAGCAAGCTGCCAATTCTTGGATCCACTTTCCTTGTCTTTAATTTCCTGTACAGCACCCATTGCCACTGCAACAGAGCACCTCACATTAGATGTAAAAATAAATGCATTCAAGCCAATATGAGTCCTGCATCCCAGTAGATTCCATTTCATAATAGTGAATAAGGCTCCTGGCCATGCATTTCAAGGCGATTATTGAACGTCTCGGGTGGTTACAGTCACTCTGCCCCTAGCCTCATGCTGTATAATGCCACCTGAGGCTTGGAATAATTGCCCAGCTATGTGCTGTCTGTCATACCTTATTGCTTAATTTTATACTAGTAATGAAAATTACATCCAAAAGAGAGAACAGGAAGAACAGCTGTGACAGCCAGAATGCACCTAAGGAATAGATATGTCCAAACACTTTCCCTAAAGAAAGGAAGAGAATCTGCTTTCCAGAACAGCACTCGAGGGATGTCGCTGTTTTTATTTTCTTGTTAAATAAACAAATGCTTTAAAAACAAAAACCAAAAAAAACCCAAAACACAAGGTTGCAATGTAACCAGTGACTCACGTAGAAGCCCTCCAATTAAAAGATTGGGCTCTAAGCTGAGTATAAACTTTAAAGTAGTCAGGGATAATTGTGATTCCAAGAGCTTTCACTTGCGCTATGTCCTTCCACCTAATATTTACAAGCTAAAAACGCCTCCATTTTGTATTTAATTTTCTTCTGAGAGGGAGAACCGTACACATTAAAGATTTTCCAATCTGTTTAATTCACCTAGTCCTCTTTCAGGTAATTCCTGTGGAGGTGAAACAATCCATTCTGGACTCATTCCTTCCCCCCATCCTTTTCCCTATAAAATATAAGATAAAGGGGAAGAATCTCCATTGTCTAGTGCCTTGCCTAGTCATTAAAAGCAATGCAAAATGTTACTAAATCTGAGTGGTTACTGTTTTGCGTTCACTCTGTGGTGGTTCAGGGTAATGGAGAATCAGGTCTCAGAGTATGAATCTAACCAACAAGCAATGTGTCAAAAGAAATCATTGAACCTAATATAACACTTATTGACTGAGGATCTTAAGAGGCTTTTCAAGCATTAATGAAGCCTCTTAACATTGCTATGAGGTAGGTAATAACAATGATAGAAGGCTGTGGTCACCAATCACGTGATATTTGAGTGCCTTGGATGGGCAAGCCAAATATTGAGCAAATTCAGCTTCTTAACTGACTGTCAATCAGATTGGAGAACGCAACGGGAGTCTCTGCAATTTTTGTTGTTCTCTTTGAATTCCAGAAAGATTAAGGCTAGAAACAGTTTTCAGCAGAAATTTGTTAGGAGGCTTTCAAATGAGTTTAATTTTATGATGATAGCACTGTTACATTCACTTCCTGAGAAGTTCTCTGCATTTGAGTTCTCCTAACACAGATGATCATAAAAATTACTCTTCATACTTGAAATACGGATGGAAACCAAACTTTAAATTTGCCTTCCCCAAGGATTCACGCCAGGAATCTGATGAATTATGCTGTTCCAACTGGGTGAGTGGGAGGGATATCATGTGATTTGAGTTTACCCATCACAACTGAGCAACACTGCTCCACTAACAAGTCAAAATAGAAACAAATACACAAAATTCGTGAAATTCAGTGGGATTGTTTTGAATAACAAATTAGCAGAAATCATGATGATCCATGAATAGAAAGAGAGCAAGAATTTTGTGAATAAGTGCTTGCTGACAATTTCAAATTGATTCACTCAGCTGTAGTTAAGGCCAAAGTTGGTTGCATTGCAAGAGCAGAGCTATTATCAGGTAGCTGTAGAAGTCTTGTGGGACTGTTTGAAAATGTTAATTGGGAGAAATCCAAAAACACAAGGGGAAGAACAAAATGCAACATTTACATAGGCAGATTTAATGCAATGAGAGGAATTAAGATGCCAACTATAATAAATCAGCACAGTGACCTTGAGAAAATAGGCAAATACCCCCAAGCACCAAAGAAAATGTATGTAAAAATATTTGAATGTACTGGATGATTTGTCTTGCATTTTCATTTCTTAGCGTGGTTTATTAAAGGCAAAACTGACCATTAAGTACTCTCAAATATATCGAGAGAGTTTTTATTCGCTTTCTTTTGGGGAGGAAGGAAGGGAAAAAGAGGTTTTTGTTCACTTTCCTGCTGTTCGTCTACAAAGTTTCAAGAGACATCTCTATACCTTCCCGTGGCCAGTAATCCTAAAGAGCCTGGGAGAGGATGAGGGTGAGAGAAAGGGTGAGAGAAAGGAAGTACAGCCATTGGTGAACCAGAAAATAAGGGGCGAATCTGTCTTACTGTACATTGTGCCCTGCATCGTCCATGAAATAAATCACCTGTTATCTCTGATACATAAAAGCTGCCAACGTTATAAAACCCTAATTCAGTATAGCATTTAAGCACGTGCTCAAACCCTTTTGACTTCAGTACGCGTTTAAGTGTTTTGCTGAAATGGGGCCTAAATCTGTATCTGGGGAGCAGAAATTACTTCCAGGTTGTCCTTTGCAAAATCCAAGCTTGGAATGATTGCTGGTGCTGCAGAAAGGGTTGGAAAAGGGGTTTATAAATGGTAATGCCACTACCATATAATGAATGCCTTCCAGCTCTTGCATGGATAAATTCCACAAAATCAATCCTCTTGTTATATTAGCAAACTAGAAACTGTTAAATTACCAACTTAAAGATGTAAAATATGTGCTGAAATAACACTGTGTAGTCTCTGGCTAGAGCATTGTACAGCTTGCTATCCTTTCCTCAACCACTAATATTGTCTTCATTGGTCAAAATTTTCCCTACTTCCTTCGCAAATATTCTCAGCTTGCAGTTAATTTATCTTAACAAATATAGACAAACTGATGTATCCACCACTCTTCCCTCTCACTCATAATAATACTGAAATACAGCTTGACCCTGCTTCACTGAAATCAATGGACATTTTGCCATTGATTTCAATGGGAGCAGAAGGAGGCTTGGTATATCCTTAGACCAAGGATCTCATGATATAAGTATTTCTTTATTTTTAACTGCTGGGGAATTTGGGCCAGCAGAAATGCAAAGTAACACGCTCAAACTGTCCAGTGTTTGTGCCAAATTTTGGAATATAAACTATGGTACAGGAGGTCTGACTCCTAGTCTCCTCCCTTTAATGGAAAAAAGTCCAGTGGGATTTGATAAGGATTAAACAAATTGAGTTCTATAGAAATTACCTTTAAAAGATGTAGAATTAGTAGACCTGTATTGTTTCTCTGTATAACAGCCAGTGGCTGCACCATTGGTGAGGCTTGAACTTTAGCTGCAAAACACAGGCCTCTATCACTTGAGCTTAAATTTCTAACCTGAAGAAATAGAAGTCTAGTGCTCCCTTATGTGGCTTAGCCAGTAGAGGGAGAGACAAAGACTGACTTGGCATTACATTGGTGGCTTTTGAACCACCATCTAGAAATCTATAGCAATTCCAGCGCATGGTCCAAAAGATGTCATTTTCTGTTGCATTCCATAGGACTTTTCCTCTAACCACAAGAGCCCAGAACCAGGAGCGGCGCCAGGGTTTTTGGCGCCCTAGGCAGGGGTTCTTCTGTGCTCCTGGTCATTGGCGGCAATTCTGTGGTGTGGGGGTCCTTCCGCGCTCCTGGTCTTCGGCAGCGGGTCCCGGAGCGAGTGAAGGACCCCTCACCGCAGAATTGCCACCGCGGGGGGCAGAATGCCACCCTCCCAAATCCTGGTGCCCTAAGCTAAATGGAAGCGCTGGCCCTGCCCAGAACTACATAAGGAACCTTCCAAACACAGGTCTCCATTGTTGGTGTTTGTAGATGGGGAGGCGATGGGAGAGTCATCTTCATCCTTTTGGGATTATAGACCCCTGAGGGAGGCTGTGCCTCAGTAATCTGGCTTTCTGATTTTATTGTCAAAAACTGCAGGTCTCTAAGGGATAAGAGCCTTTTGTGTTAAAGTTGTATCGTCTCCACCACTATACGTCTGTTGTATGTTAATACAATGCATTGGAGTAGTGGGGATGGATTTATCGGTGTGAGCTCAAAGCTGGTTTGGGGATGATTCACGGCTCCACTTTTCTCTGCCACTCAGTTTGACTCGTCACCTCCTCTGTGCTGTAAATAGATGAGCACCACTGAATCCAGGTTTGATATCTTCTGCCCCTGTTCCTGGCTCAGCCAAACTCTTCTGTGTTTATAGCAACATTATAGACAGAAGGGCTAGAATCTGTACCTGCTCTGTGTGTGGCATTCCCCCGCAGTGAGCCCCAAAGAGAATAATTATTAATAGGTAACGGTGAACTCACAGGTCATAAATATGTTGTTGCGCTAAGCCAGATGAGTGAGGCTGTGAGGATACATATCTGTTATTTTCCCAGAGAGTCTGATGACTTTTATAACAATATTGAAGAACTTCACAAATATTACAATGCTGCCCTGGTACTCTGTAATCCTGGGATGTCAATGTTCTGTACAGGCAGTTGAGCTACACAGGTGCTCCTGTGAACATGGTGATAATACTATCCCAGTTTCACAGCTTAAGGCACAGAAGTTTCTAGATCTGCATGCTGTAACTGGATCCAGCCTGCGTGTGGACTGAGCCCTGTTGAAGTCAGTGGGACTCCATGTTTGAGCCAGGGTCTGTGCAGGGGTGTGTTCAGATGCATTTGCAGCGTCTTTAACCTTAGGGATTATTCCCCAAGATCGTACAGCCAATCAGAGGGAGAATTGTGAACAGACTACACATGGGAGGCGGGTGGAGCCCCCCTTTGAAGAGGCTAGCCCCTGGCTCCAACCCCTTCCGCCCGTGTCCCCCTCTCCCCACCCGGAGAAGCCCTGAGCGTCCCCCGGCCAGAGGAGCCCCGGGCCGGCTGAAGCACTGTGTGTGTGTGTGTGTGTAACTTTTTTTTTTTTTATTTTATTTTTTTTTTAAGAATGCTAAGTTTTTACTGAAGTTTTCTTTTATTGGGTTGATTAATAGGTACTGGTAAGAACTTCTGATTCTGCTAGTACAGTATATCTTATATATAAACTGTAATGGGAACATCTGGCAGTTTTTTCCCCCCTGGGTTTTACAATTTAAAAAAAGCAGCCTCTAAAAACTGCAGGTTAGTGGGTTGTTTTGTTTTAAAGTTCCTAAGGTTTTCACTCTGGATCACGAAGAGCACACTAAAGCATTACAATATTTTTTGTCTGCAGTGACCTCAGCCTTATAGCACCATGCCCATCCTGCCTAATAACTTATATTTTCCCATTGTTGTGCATTGGAAAAGAACTGTCATATAACAATGATACTTAGTCTATAGTACATTCCATCCAGTGACTTCAAAGCACTTTGCAAACATTTACTGAATTAAGCCTCAAAACATCCCTGTGAAATAGGTGAGCTATAGGGAGATGATAGCACAGAGAATTTGACTGACATGCCTGAGGTCAGTGTCAGGGCTTAGAAGAGAATCCAGATCTGACTCAAGTCCTGTACATTAACCACAACCCATCATTTCATATTTACCCATATTGGGACCATTTGCTGCTCCCACGACTGTCAAGGAGAGTTTTGTCGTTGACTTCAGTTGTGCTAATGAAAACATTTATTTTCTGTCACAGTAGTCTCAGCAAAAAAGGTTAGTGAGGTAGCTCGCTTCAAATTCGTGCAAGTTAGGTGAATATAAACTTGGCAAGAGAATGGTTTTCAGTTGTAATTGGAAAAGAAAACCGCCAATTTAAAATCTGTAGTCATTTCAAAAAAATAATTTCAGATTCTGCTCCTGCCCCTGAGTCCCTAGTGTCATGGTTTTATGGTCAAATTTACCTATTTGTTAAAATGCTCGCCACTTCCTTTTGCAGAGTGACAGACCTGCATTGACTGACTAAACATAGGAAACCGCAAAGGTGCCTGTATGCAAAGGTCCTGTAGGCTGTTGGCCTGACAGCACGTCCAGAGTCTGAATTAGGCTCTTTCTCTAAGGGCATCCTTTATTGGTGGCGCCGACCATCTTCAGCCCTGCCCCAAATAAACAAATGATAAATCCAGCGGCTAAACCAGGTCCTTTCCCCTGATCCAGCAGCTTCCTTGCTGGAATCTCCCTGTTCCTGGCAGCTATTCCTCAGTTGTCCTACAGGCCATCTGCTTGGGAGACCCCCTGTCACAGGGGCCAACCCACTTCCTATTGCTCCCCCCTTTACTGAACTCTTTCAGCCTTCATAGGAACCCATGATCATCAGGCAATCACCTGACCCCTTGCAAACTACCAATCCACAACCTGTTCATAAGTGGGCCCTCCTCAGAATGGGGCTGGTTGGCCATTTGCCCCTATGCCTCCTGATCCTAAAAGAGGCACACAACCCTATTACTTGTCCCAATTCAGGAAAGCCCCTCTTAGCACGTTTGAATCCATTCCTATCTATCTGAAAGTAAACTGAAAACCAGAAACGTTTTTTTCTTCAATCTGAGTGTTCCTTGTAATGATAGGTCAAATACAAAAAAAGACAAAAATGCTTTTTCTTCCTTTTTTTTTTTTTTTTTTTTTTTTTTTTTTACAATGCAGGTGGGAGAGATGTTGTCTGATTATTAGATTGACTCTTAATAGTTGGTGTAGAATTATCCCTTGCAATGTATGCAGTATCCTGTCATGTTTTTATAGGCAGCACCTCTGGTTTCACAAGGTTCATAAGCAGAATGTGGGTGGCAAGAAATGGAGGTAGGCTAATAAAACCTGACTGGCTGCTCTGGGGAAGGAGCAGCTGTGAAGGGAGGATGAGAGCAGCTGTGGGTATGAAATTAGTCATTCTGTGAAGAAATGGATTTGATAAATAATAAAACAGTAGTATTAACAACAGATGCTTTCCAGGTCAGATGACTCTGATAAAAGCACCTAACAACAGCGGGTAATGGTTTGAAAAATTTGTATATGAAATACATGGTATATATAAATGTTATATGTAGGGGGGGTTGTATGTGTATGAGTGTATACATATTTTGTGTATGTGTATATATTTGTGTGATGTGTGTGTGTTTATATATGTACACGTTTATATATAAAATGTATAATCCTGGTTTTGAATGAAGAATCAAGTGTTTCACTCTATTTCCTATCAAACATTATAAGCAAATTGCCAAAGGTTCCCTGAAGTCTGATGAATTTCTATTTAATCTGGGAATACACCCGCCTCCATCCTTTGGGCTTGACTCAGTTTGTTTTTATATTCATACCTTTTCATTCTGATAACTGTTTTGATTTGATTTGTAAAATACTGTGCCTTGTACAATGTTTCCTTTATGATGATTTAGTATGCTCTGCTTATCTTTCACCTTAAATCTTTGATAAGAGCATTTTAAAAATGAAATTGCTACCTGACACCATTATAAACTCTTGGCTGACTGCCAAAGAAAAATGGGCGTTTTGGGGACTGGGAGAGAGAGAGATGCTGGAATGCAAGGGAAGAGAGACTAAAGGAAGCCTTAAAATGTACCTGTCAGCAGGGCTGCCTGGGGAGGGGTAAGTGGGGCAATTTGCCCCAGGCCCTACAGTGGCCCCTACGAGAATATAGTAGTCTATAGTATTGCAACGTTTTTTTATGGAAGAGGCCCCCAAAATTGCTTTGCCCTGGGCCCCCTGAATCCTCTGGGCAGCCCTGCATGGTAGAGGGGGCTTTTGGGGGCACTTGAGTTAACACTATTATTGCCCTACTCATGGCAAAAGTTATTTAATGTTTACTCACATCAGGCCATTCATTCCTCCCTGGTTCGCTGCTTATTAGTATCACCAGTCTTTAGTGCCGCACTGAAACAGGAACAAGAGTGCATGTCCAGGGGTGGAGATCTGGAATGTCTGGCCTGCAGGTGGATTTTATTTACATTTTCCTCCTGCCACAAAACAGCCTCAAAATCATTTGGTTTTTACATGGCAGCCTAGGGTTGCATTTAACTTTCCAGGATCTTCAAGTAATTGAAATGTTTTTGGATGACTGTTCATTGTGGCTGGTGAGCATAATTTATCAGTGGAAAGGCATCAGCAGTGGGAATATCAGTAAATAGAACTGTCTGAAATGTCAGGTCATTTTTATTTTAATATAGTAGATTTAATGAACTCTTGTCTTTATAATTCATGGTACTTGGAGAATATATCCACTTGCTCGCCTAATGATGTTAGTTACAGATCTATCCTTTGTTAGAGGGCTTTATTACAGTTGGAAAACGTAACTCTGTTGGAGTTGCAGTGACACGCTTCCAAAGTGCAAAAAGTTGTATAATAAATTGTAGCATTTTATGTGCAACACTTTTAGTAATAAATGTAGCTGAAAAGTTCCTTAAGTAGTTTTTGCATTATTAATTATTATTAAGTCTTTTGAAAGGTCATTTGTACAAATCTGGTACTTCTTTTCCTAGCTTATTGGGGGCACATTTACAGGCTATTGTTGTGATGACAACTTGCTAGTAGTTAGTGTGTGTAAGAGTATGTTTAGGTCACAGCCAATAGAAAACCTTGAATCTACTGTCAAGTGATTTAATAGCATTTGTGTCCAGCCTAAACCAATCTATCTCACCTCATGGAGAAGAGGGGGGAAAAAAATAATCCAGCATCAAAATTACTGCTTTTGGAACTGTCTTGTCTCTTTTGAGTAGGAACTGAAGACAACTAGACAAGGTTCAATGAAAGCGAATAAAGAAACATTACTTTCTGAACACAATCTTCTGTTACCAGTCACTTTTCAACAGACATTCAATCAAAATGCTAATAGCAAAGGCAACAAGGGAGTGAGGTTATTGTAATACTAATTGATAGGCTGCAGGGATGGGTTTTGATAAGTGCTGCTGAAGATATTTTTTGAAATATGATTCTCTTTAATTACAATGACACTAATAAAATTGAACAAATGACTTAATGATAGTTTCCTGGGTAATGGTTTAAAGATTTTGTTCAAGTTTAAAAACAAAACAAAACATAAAACAAAACAACCCACCCGATGATATGAAAATCACCTTAAAAATAAAGCCATAGTGCCTGTTAGTGACTTTATCTAGACTTGTGGGGCTACTTTGCATAAAAATTAATACTTTCAGATCTGAAGCTCTTGAATAAGAAATCCAATCATTTATTTATACAATAGTTTTTTCATAAAGCCTATGGTGAAGCAACATTGCATGTAGAAATGTATTTAAAATATAGTGCTTAGAAAAATTAGGTTCAATTATACCCAGCGAGGTTTTACAGTAAGTTTTGAGGGGAAGAGGGGGAATTGGCACTGGGGTGCTCACGAGGAATTAAAGTTCACTCCCAGCTTTTGGTTTGGTGGTATTTATCGATGGTTACCAGGCTTGTTTGTTACTGGAGATTGTCTTTAAATGATGGGAAAACTCCAAGGCAGGTCCTACTCCACAGTTGCAGTGTGCAGCAGATTTTGCAGCCACATAACAAGGGGTTTCTCACCGATGGAAAAGCTGTTCAGCGGAACCAGTCTCTGTTGTGGAACAGCCTCTTCTATTGGTTTCGTGCACCTTTTTCCCGTGGGTTCCATTTCCATAAAAGAATCTTGCTGCTCTGTTTATGGTCCTTTATTAGTAAATATCATTCTCCCTGCTTTGTCCCCTATGAAATGGAAAACGGGGAAAGGAGCAAATCTGCTAATAGAGGGCTGTCTGTGTTTAGCTCATTTTTGATGAATTAATTGATAATAAAAGAGAGGGAAAATCTTGCCTTCATTAGTGCGGGTGGGAGCTTTCCAGGAACAGGGGAGAACCATCTATCCTGCCTTTCAATTTGTCAAGCTTTCTCTCAAAGATCTGCCAGAGAAGAAAGGGTAATTAATAGGCTTGAAGTCATTTCCGATGTGTCAGTATTTCTGCCTTGCTTTCAAGTGATAATGCTCACTGGCTCCAGGCCTCAAGGGAGCCTTCCATCTTATTAACTTGTCTAGGAGAAACACTGAGTGGGGACAGCCTGGGCCAGTGGGTGACATGAAATAAAGATTTGTGGTGTAGTGAGCTGTAAACACTGGGGCCTATTGAGTAAAAATAAAAAATAAAGAAAAAAAAGAGCCTTGATCACAAATTAGAGCATCACGTCTCCTCAGAGCAAGGCCTTGCGTGGGATAGCACGCAGAGCCCTGGATGCATTAGGGAGAGGGCATGCGGTGCCTCAGTTCCGTAGGCCTCAATTCGTTAAGGTAAATAGCTTGTGACTTCTCACATTCTTAAAATTAGGCATGTGCTAGGACCTCGCTGAATCAGGGCCTTAGAGCTGTGCTTTGGCTGTGACCAGGGATGCTTTATAGCCCCCTAGGAAGTGATGTACAATAATTTTGCATTCTCAGATGACGACATGTTTAAAATCAGAGGTAAGAGTTAGTCCGTGCTATTTTTTTGGCCCCTGCTTCCTGCAATATAATCTTGTTGCTATTTCTGTAATTCTCCCTCTCTCACTTGAATGTCAGCTAGAAGTGTTGATGCCTAGCCAAAAATTGTTTTTTTGTGGGGAAATTTTTTTTTTAAGCCCTCATTTTCACCTGCCATTCTTGCTTCAGTAATCACTGTAGGCCAAGATTTTAAAAAATAACTAGGTTTTGGGATTCACAGGTAGCCTGTGTCAGAGATAGGAATTAGAGCGCAGGTGTCCTCCTACTGTACTCACTGTGTGTGATGATCCCTTGTAATGACTGCTTCGCAGAAAGGACAAGGGATCTACTGTTTACTGTAGGCTAAGGGAGATCCCATTTATTCCAAGTGCTAGAGCCCAGTGCTTTTGGAGCTGAAGTTCTAATCTCAAACCCTCAATATATTAGACTTGTCTGTTCCCTGCTGAATTTATGTTTCTGTCATCCTGATCCTGTTGTTCACTGCAAGGCCAGCCGCCTTCTGCCTTCAACCCTTTCTGTGCTGTGCGGGGTAGAGAAAGCTTCATGTCCACCTGTTTTGGTACTGGGTTCTTGTAAAGAGAGTAAGGAGCAGCACGGATGGGCAGGAGCATATGCTTCACCAATTTCCTCTGTGGACTTGCCCTTTAAAAAATTAAAAGCTATCTTGCATATGCAGAAGTGATTTGCTCTCAAGAAAGTTTGCTTGAGCTGAACTCTGGAGAGGAGCATTTACACAGGTCTGCTAGAAATTAATCTGTTCTTTTAGGATGCCTTTTAAAATCTTTGAACTGTCATATGTTCACATCATAATTCATGACATAAGACTTGAAGGATGCAAGAGTGCCTCATGCTACTTGGTTGTCCTTCATGCGATTTTGCTCAGGAGAAGCTGCATTAGAAGAGCAGCTGTGTTCGCTCCGTTGGTAGAGTAATTTCAGCTTTCAACTTAATTTCCCACTTAGGTCTAGAGAGCTCCAAGGTATGTGTTGGAAGACGAACAACGGTGAGAGAAGAAAGTTAACTTCTAGACAAAACTTTTTTTTAGAAAGCTAAACCTGTAATCACAAGGGTGTGTCAACACAGGATTTTGGTCAGATTTTGTTAAATAGAAATATAAAAAAAAAAGATGTTTTTTTTCTTTTTCCCTTGTTATACTCTTGTGAACTAGAAAAAAAGGCTAAATGGCAACTCTCCCTCTTTCCTCAAGTGCGCAACGTTGCATTACACACTCTTCTTAGAATTGGTCCTGGTTCTCCTGTCGCAGTCTGGTCCCACCATTGACTTAAATAGATTTATTTCTGAGAGAAAATGTGCGAGAAAAGAGGCAATTGGGAGAGAGTTCAACAGGATCCCAAACAGATGTTGTAGATTGGGGATTGCAAACTTGAGGAAGCACTGGAGACAAAAACACTTCTATATAAAACCCATTTTCAGAGGTGCTGACAATCGTGTATGTGTGTGTGCACACGCGCACACAGATACAATAAGGAATAGATGTCTTGGAGCAGTGTCCTATGAAAACTGACCTAATGTGTCTTGTGCAATGTTGATCCTAACTGTTGAGAGCTCTGACCTTCCTGACAGATGTGAACTTACATAATTGTGATGCTAGATCTATATATTTAACCTTCCTTTTTTTATTCTCCTTCATAGGAAAAGTGCACCAGAGGTGGTATTAGCTATTAAAGGAAAACACAACATAAATGGCACTGGTTTCAGCTGAGTACAAGCTGTTCCTCACAGATTGTTCCCTTTTTTTTTTTTTTTTTTTTTTTTTTTTTTTTTTTAATAAAAACCCTCTTTTAAAAACCCTGTTTTTTTTTTTTAATTGTTTAAAGTAGCAAGCCTTGGATTTTTGGGTCACTGAGAAGGAACAGGGCATCTTTCACGTATTTGACAGATTTCTTTTTCTTCTTTTCATTTCTAATCACACTCCAGTTTATAAAGCACTGTTTTCATTTTTTATAGAAATGATTATGACTAAACATCTTTGACAACCTCTTTGCACAGTGAGAAGAATTAAAAAAAACAGAACAAAAAAACCTCCTAAAAACTCCTTGGTGCACTTCAGTTATTAAACTACTTTATAGTGAAGATTTCTCTCCATTGTAGACCACACTCCAGCATAGTGGAGTTTCCCCCTGCAACCCTTTATTAGAAAGGGGCTAGCGTGAGGTCTAATTAAAATTTCTTTTTAATATTCAGCTACAATTAAAACTGAATCTTTCCTGTTAGAAAGAATGACCATGCATGTGTTAGTCCTTTTTTTGTTGTTGTTAGCTTATTCAAATATGAGCATTGTTTGAATGCATAAAATAATAGTTTGCATCCATTAACAGAGCTTAATTCTCAAATTAAGTGATGAATGATAGCGTGTGTGTGTGTGTGTGTGTGTGTGTGTGTCTCTCTCTCTCTCAATGATTGTTAATTCCTGGAGGTAAATGAGGGGTGGGGTTGGGATTGTGCAGTATATTATCACTGTGAAATTATAATAAGGTCTCATTATTTGAGCTTGGAATTTAGTATCTGTGGGTTTACTCTTCGTCTAAAGCTTCATCCTGAATTCTTCCAGCTAATTGCCTGCTGATTAGTTGAGAGACAGGCATTGCTAATGTCAGCCTTGAGCATCAAATTATCTCCTGCAAAGTCTTAGACTTGTATCATCTCACAGTTAAGTATAAGCTGGAGGTGGGGAGGAAGGGAGGGAAGTTGAAAAGGAAAAAGTGAACAGTGGGTGCGGTATTGCTGCAAATGAACAAAAGGAGATGATTATTAAAAAAAACCCAAACAATCAGCTGGATCAAGAATCTGCAGTGAGTACATGAGCACATGAAGACAGTCTCTTACAGAGAGCAACTTGATCTCATTCCCTTCACCCCAACACTCTCTCTCTCTTACCCCTCCCCATTCCATCCCAGCCCTAGCCTCTCTACTGTTGTTCTTAGCTACTGAGCGCAGGTGTTGAGGTTAATCGGAATAAATTTCCCAGTTGGCCATTTCCTGAAGGGATGCCTGACTGGGCCGTGTAGGAAGAAGTGGGGAGGCAGTGAGAGAGAAGTACCCATCAACCTCCCTGCCTCTGCAAAAGCTGCGTATGGGAAAGAGGGGTAGCAGATTGACACACGCTGGCTGGAAAGCACCTCTTCTTTTTCCAGTTGCAGCTCTGTAGGGAGATGAACAATTTTTGTCATTCACCTCTTGTTTACGTGTCATTATCAGCCCTGTTTGTTTATGGTGCAAAGCGAGTGAACCTCTTGGCTTTCTTATTAACATCATGGTTTTGGGGATTGTCATAATGGAACCTGATACTGGGTTTCTGATGTAAGATGGCATTTAACTCAGTTTGTTTTATGGCTGTTGCAGTAGATTTGAGCTGATGAAGAAGGTAGGCAGTTCGGACTGCTATGGAAATACTTCCAACTTCAAGTGACATGAGGCAGATTTCGGGTGTCCTGGACCTGCCTGTTGCTAAACCGCCATTAGAGAGAGAGCATTCCAGGCTTCACCCACCTCCAGACTTCATTTTCTGTTTAAGTAGGGGCTTGGCCAAGTAGCCTGAGCACAGGACCGGGAGCCTGGATCTGCTGAGTTCCGGGGGTAGCTGTGTTAGTCTGTATCCACAAAAACAACAAGGAGTCCGGTGGCACCTTAAGGACTAACAGATTTATTTGGGCACAAGCTTTCGTGAGCGTAGGCGCCAACTTTTTTCTGCGCCGGTGGGTGCTTGTGCCCATGGCCCCGCCCTGACTCCACCCCTGCCCCAAAGTCCCTGCCCTAACTCCACCCCTCCCTGCCTCTATTGAACCCCTCCCCAAATCCCCCCTGCCCCTCCTCCACCCCAAGCACACTGTGTTCCCTCTCTTCCCCCCTCCCTCCCAGGCTTGTCACAGGAAACAGCTGTTTCATGGTGTAAGCGCTAGGAGGAATGGGGAGAAGCAGGATGCGGCGGCATGCTCAGGGGAGGAGGCAGAGGTGGAGTAGGGGGGAGCTGCCAGTGGGTGCAGAGCACCCACCAATTTTTCCCAATGGGTGCTCCAGCCCCAGAGCATCCATGGAGTTGGTGCCTATGTTCATGGGTAAAAAACCACTTCTTCAGATGCATGGAGTGAAAATTACAGATGCAAGCATTATATAATGACACATGAAGAGAAGGGGAGTTAAAGGAAACTAAAATTCGTTTGCTAATTTAACACCATTAATTTGGGCTTGAATAGGGACTGCGAGTGGCTGGCTCACTACAAAAGCACCTTTGCCTCTCCTGGAATTGACACCTCCTCATCTATTGTTGGGAGTGAACTACATCCACCCTGATCGAATTGGCCCTGTCAGCACTGGTTCTCCACTTGGGAGCTAACTCCCTTCTCTTCATGTGTCATTATATAATGCCTGCAGCTGTCATTTTCACTCCATGCATCTGAAGAAGTGGGGTTTTTACCCACAAAAGCTTATGCCCAAATAAATCTGTTTGGCTTTAAGGTGCCACCGAACACCAGCACAGTACCAACACAGACCATCTCCCCTCACACTATGTGTACTGGGGGAAGTTGCTTAACCTCTTTGCCTTACATCCCTATCTTGGAAATTAAACAGTACTTACCTGCCCGCACTGAAGGCTATACACAGTGTCATTGTGGGGAGAAAAATAGGGACATGCTTATTAATGTCACTGAAATATATGGCTCAGAGACAGCAGTGTAGGTAATGGTGAATGATATTGCCCCAAAAAAGGAACTCTCTCTTTTTTAAACGGGACAACTGGGAGAGGGTTACTTATGGTCAAACTCTGCCATCATATACGCTTATGCAACACCGAATGACTTCACAGGGAGTCATGCAGATGTATCTGAAAAGGAATTTGGCCCTTTATGTAGGTTGAATTCTTTGAACATGAAAAATGCTGTATATGTAACTTTGTTATGTAAATGGGTAATATCAGTGCTTAAAGCAAATTTCTGTCCTATTATATTTTGAATGAATTTTTTTTCCTACCTCATTTCTTTTCTTTTGTATCCAGGTTTAACTGTTCAACGTAGCATTTTTGTGGGCCTCATTTAAGTGTCAAAATGTCTGTTAAGTCAGTGCTTCGCTGTCAAGCACTAATAACTGCAGCTCCTAGTTTTAGACCTGGGACAGCCTTACATTTAGCTGTTCCATTTAGAGCCCTGATGAAGATCGAAATGTCAGTGGAATTACTTTAATGGTGCAAGTCTTAAAAACCCTCCAAAAACCACATCATCGATCCAGCTGTTGGAACACAACTAGATAACGCTGAAAGTCAGAATTTCTGGATTCTGTTTCCACTGATGTTCTGTGCGATCTTGGGCACATCACATAACACCTCTGTTCCACAATTTACCCATGTGTAAAATGAATGATACTCTAACAAATCCGTGGCCACTTAGAGCATCACAGTTGTCAGTCAGTTATATACCATGGTTACTCAGAACTTCACAGCAGTGGAGATCGAGCTCAGATTCTCCTGTTCCAAAAGCACAGTCCCTATCACTTAAACAAAGTAGGAGCTCCATTAGCTGGTGCAGAATAGGGGCTATGAAACACAGCTGAGCTGTTCTGATTCTTCCCAGAAGGTGGCAGTAAGCACCTCACATATGCTAGTCTTCAGATTTTTATATTTAAGTAACTACCTCAAATAGGTATTTAAAAATAATTTGGCTAAGAGTATGAGTTTTTCAAAATTAAAGGATAAATGGAAAATTTTAGTTTTAAAAATCTGTGTGAAAATGAAAAACAATATTGGATATTTAAAGCATTTTTTCAGACTTGTGGTTTGGGGTTACTTTTTTGGAGGAAGGGAGGTGGGATGGTGATTATGGGAAAGGAATTATAGGATTTAAAGAAATCTGCAACCTGTCCAGAAAATGTGGATTCTTCCTCCTTTTAGTCTTGCATTGACTGTGGAACAATTATCACCCCTTTCCAAAAGTGCAAAAAGCTGCAGATATGTGATTTCCCCTCCATCCCCCTCTTTCCCCAGCTGTCTTTCTGAACTTGATTTGAAACATGTTGAAAATATCTCTGTTCCTGTTCTATTGAAAGTTTCCATTATTGACTCGTGGAAAGGCTGCTTTTTGTGTGTGTGTTGCTTGTGGGCAAAAGATAATTTTAAAAAGTACCGTGTTTATCTCAACAGAGCAGTGTGGTCAGAGTAGTATGGTGAGGCAGGTGCCTCAGGCTAACCTTGATTGATGGATCTAAAACTTTCTTTGCAAAACTGAGACTCTGCACAAATTTTTTTAGAAAAACACTTAGTGCAAGAGAGAAGCTCAGCTAAATTCTAGTCCAATATTTAAGCAGCCTTTAACAATTCCAGTAGGCCAATAAAACCGAATATATGCCTTTTCCCCCACCCCTCCCCATGTGCTTCCTAAACACAGAGGTTTGACAAAGCTTATGGGGATTACTGCTCTTTAAACCTCTGAGTCTTCCTCCTCTTGGGATATGGATACTAATAAAGCTGTACCAGGCTGAAAGGACACGTAAACAGTGCTTTGTAGCTATAGCAACATGAGAAACAAGAGCTACATGGAGTATTTCCAAGGAAAGTCCTTATTATCAAGAGTTTAAGGGGAAGGTTCTTAAAAATGCAGAGTGACTTGGCAAGGTAATTAGACTTGATGCTCTCAAATTAACTTTATAGTTTTTATGAAGCATTACCAGAATGTCTGGCTTCTCACTAAGAAAATACAGAACCTTGCAACAAAACAGCACATCAAATCCAATAGGTGGCAGCTACGTGAATGGATTTTCTTCTGTGGATCTCCAAGTTTATACTGTCCTGCGTTATCAGTCGCCTTTGTTAGAAGCTCCACACTCCCATCTCTTCCTCCCCCCTACGCCCCTCCTTTTTCTTCTATTTCATGCAGTGCCTGCAACCTCTAACTTTGCTGGTATTGGGGAAAGCTTCTTTCCTTCTGTATTAAGGATGCTGTGAACCAGATCTTAAAAATGCTTGCAAGTCTGGGAGTTATATTTTTTTTTAATTTTTTTTTTTAAATCGCAAGCAAGATCCTCTGACTGTGACTGCAACTTTATTTCTGAGCCCAATGCTGCTATTAGACAGCATGATCCAGTGAATAGGAGACTAGACTGGTTGTCGGGAGACTTACATTCTGTTCACAGCTTTACCACTGACTCACTATGTGACCTTTGGCAAGTCATGTCACGTCTCTGTGCCTCAGTTTATCTCATCTATAAAATGGGGAGGGATAATCATTTATTCATCTTTTGAAATCTACGGATAAAAAGTGCTTTGTAAATGCCAACTATTATTAAAGATGTGGATGCTGATTGTGAGTGTGATGTGGTGCGTAGGGGAAAGAGACAGTTTTCCTCAGAACCCAAGGCCCTTTGGAATGACTCTCTCTTAAATCTTTGAAAATGTGGCAATGAAATTTGTCCTGGTGAAAGTTCTGGCCTGAGAGCCATAGAGAATGTAGTCCTCTCTTCATCTTCATAACAGGCAATAGTATTGCAAGCTTCCCTAACAAAGACCTGCCTCCACTGTAACCTCTTTTTCAGCTGTAGTGAATCTCTGTACTTTTTTATTATGTAGCCTTTTGTTGTATCAACCAGGCAAGGTACTAACAAACTTCAACAGGACTTTATTTTTAAAGTGGAAAGCTCTTTACCAAGCTGCTGCTGCACACTCTGTAACTCTCACTCTGCCTCCTCAACTCCTCCCCCTCCTTCCTGTTTCCTGTCCTTTCAGACTCCCAACAGCCCGTGCTCCCAGTTCGAATAATTACAAGCAACGTCTAAACACCACACCTTTCTAACCATTCACTCTTCAACTTCTCTCCTGAGGCTGCCAGCCGGATTGCCAAGTACTGCACCTTTTTGTGTGTTGCTCCCGTTTTGAACTAAACTGAGATTCGTGGCCGGCATTCCACAGACATACCCAAACAACCTTCTGATGGTGACCACTTTCGATTGCTGGCAAAACTAAACCAGATTCAGACTGTTGACGGTGTGGTGAAAGGCTCCATGTTCTTTTGCAATGGGGAAGCAGTGTGGTCAAGTTGAGTGGGAGTTGGTAGACCTTGGTTTTATTCTTGGCTCCGCCTCCGACATACTGTGTGACTGCAAGCAAATCTCACTCTTCTGTGCCTCTCATTTTTCTTCCGACCTTTGTTTGTCTATTTAGATTGACAGTATGGGGCAGAAACCTGTGTATTTGTACAGGGTAGGGCAGAGTGGAGATTGGTTGAATCCTCTAGGTGCAATGGTAATCTGAATGATAAATCCTAATTCTTTTACCTATTCCCTTGCTCACACAGTCCCCTAAAGCCTAAAATCACCGCTTTTAGACTCCATTGCCTTGAACACATCGATCTGAGATGGTAACTGTGCAGAAGTGTTTGTGGTGGTTGTATTATTTTTAAGCCCTGTTCTCTCTAGCAAAGAATAAAGGATGCATCAGATGATAAGACGAAACCATGGTGTCAGGTGGGTGTTGGCAGTTTTCACCAGACTGAAATGACAATGACATGTTGTGGATCGAAACATCAAGTCTTTAGCATCTTGTGTTAGCTTTGTGTCAGCACAGGAGCTTTATATTCTTGGCGACAACAATCAGCAGCATATTATCTGGGGCTTGTTGCTTGCAAATTTTTGTTTCAAGCTGATAAACTTTGAGCTGGATTGAAATCAAATGTAGCTTATTGTAAATGAATCCATTCGTGCTCAGTGGTAAATACTAATGGTGACAGAAGAGAATTGCCACATTGGATCAGGTCAGTGGTACATGTTGTCCACTGTCCTGTCTCTAGCAGTGGCTGGTATTAGCAGGGGTCAGCAGCCTTTCAGAAGTGCTGTGCCGAGTCTTCATTTATTCACTCTAACGTAAGGTTCTGCATGCCAGTAATACATTTTAATGTTTTTAGAAGATCTTTCTGTAAGTCTAAATATGTAACTAAACTGTTGTTGTATGTAAAGTAAATAAGGCTTAAAATGTTTAAGGAACTTCGTTTAAAATTAAATTAAATGCAGAGCCCCCCGGATCGGTGGCCAGGACCCAGGCAGTGTGAGTGCCACTGAAAATAGCTTGCGTGCCAAAGGCAGCACATGTGCCAAAGGCAGCACGCGTGCCATAGGTTGCCTACCTCGCAGTAGTGCTTAGAAGCCTCACCTGAGATTGGGGCCCCCTTGTGCTGAGCATTGTATAAACACACAGAGCGACAGGTCCTGCCTCAAAGAGCTTACAGTCCAAATAAACAAGACAGACAAAGGATAGGAAGAGAAACAGAGGCATGAGGAAGTGAAGTGACTTGCCTAAGGTCATGCCAGATCACTGACAGAGCTGGAATGGCAGCCGTCTTTCTGCTCTAGTGCGCTCCCCGCTGGACCCCACGGCCTCGAGTGAGTCCATGTGCTTTATCTTTAAAGTTATGCCTCAGTAGCTGATGCAGCTACCAAAAACTGGTGAATATCAGTATTTCAAAAGAGAGCTGCTTCACTTGGCTTGGCATTTTAATATCTTCCAGCAGTATGCTGAAATTAGCCCTTTTTGGGGTCTCTGCTGATGTATTTTTGTTAAAAAGTGAGGCATTATTCATAATTATGCAGTTTTATGAGCATGTACATAGCAATATTCTTCCAGTGCTAGTCTGTGAGAGCTGGCATAATATTTAAATAAGAACCCTGGGGAAAGGACAGGCTCGTATTCTGAGTAGAAGCTCCACACAGTTGTGGGCTCAGCCTATTGAACTAGCATATAATTACCTCTATTCAGCACCACAGCTCTAGTTATCAGCTGTCCGTCAGGGGGAAGGCCAGCATTTTAAAATGACAGAGATTGTTAGAGAACATCAAACTTTTTAATGCAGTTAATAATCTGCTGCTATAAATAGTATGCCCTACTGAATGGCAATGAGGCTTTTGTATTTTCCTTTGTATATCACAAGCCTTTTTAATATTATTATATACTCTAGTGCCTTTTATCTGAATTGTTTTACAAACAACACTCATGTGACGGAGTTACGTATTTTCCACACTTTATTTCTATGGATGGTAAATCCATGCTTGAATAATAAGAATATAGCAGTAGGAATGTATTACCAACCACCTGACCCAGATGGTGACAGTGATTGTGAAATGCTTAGGGTGTTAAAGAGGCTACAAAACTAGAAAACAATAATAAGGGGTGATTTCTACTACCCTCGTATTGACTGGGTAAATGTCACCTCAGGGCGAGATGCAGCGATAACATTTCTAGACACCATAAACGGAGCATCCTGGAACCACCAATGGGAGAGGCAACTCTTGATTTAGTCTTAAGAGAAGCACACAATCTGGTCCAAGAGGTAAATATAGCTGAACCGCTTGGTGATAGCAACCATAATGTAATTAAATTTAGCATCTTTGTACGGGGGGGACAAAAAACCGAACACCTCAGTAACATTTAATTTCAAAAAGAGAACCCACCCAAGAATGATGTTGCTAGTTAGATGGAAATTTAAAAGATCAGCTACAAGGATAAAATGCCTATAAGCAGCATGGAGGCTACTTATAAACATGATAATAGAAGCTCAGACTAAATGTGTATCTCAAATCAAAAAAGACAGTCAGAGGGTCAAAAGAATGCCACAATGGCTGAACAGCAAAGTAATGGAGGACATTAGAGGGGGAAAGGACCTTATTTAAAATTTGGAAATCAAATCCTACTGAGGAAAATAGGAAGGAGCACAAAATCTGGCAAGCAAAATGTAAAAATATAATAAGACAGGCCAAGAAAGAATTTGAGAAGCAACTTGCTAAAGATGTAAAAACTACCAGTCACTTTTTAAAAGTACATCAGAAGCAGGAAAACTGCCAGTCAATGGGGCCACTAGACTACAAAGGTGTTAAAGGAGTTTTCAAGAAAACAGCCCATTGCAAAGAGCATAAGTGAATTCTTTGCAGCAATTTTTACTGCAGAGCATGTGAATGAGATACCCACATCAGAACTGTTCTTTTTGGGTGACAAATCTGAAGTACTGTCCCAACTGCTGTGTCAACAGAAGAGGCTTTAGTACAAATTAAAACTATGCAGTAATAAGTTACCAGGACCAGGTAGCATTCACCTAAGAGTTCTGAAGGAATTCAGATAGGAAACTGCAGCACTACTAACTGTACTGTGTAACCCATCACTGAAATCAGCTTCTGTACAGATGACTGGTGGATAGCTCATATAATGCCACTTTTTAAAAAGGGACTCAGAGGGAATCCTGGTAATTATAGGCCATTGAGCATAACTTCAGTAACAGGCCAAATTGGTAGAAATTATAGTAAAGAACAGAATTATCAGACACATAGATAAACATGATTTGTTGGGGGAGAGTCAACACAGCTTTTGCTAAGGGAAATCATGTCTTACGAATTTATTAGAATTCTTTGAAGGAGTCAACAGGCTTGTGAATAATGTCGATTCAGTTGATACAGTATACTTGGATTTTCAGAATACGCCTTTGGCAAGCCTCACCAAAGGCTCTTAAGCAAAGTAAGCAGACATAGGATAAGAGGGAAGGTCCTCTCATGGATCAGTAAATGGTTAAAAGATAGGAAACGAGGGGTATGAATAAATTGTCAGAGGGGTGAACAGTGCAGTCCCCGTAGGATCTGTACTGGAACCTATTCAACATAGTCATAAATGATCTGGCAAAAGGTGTGAACAGTGAAATGGCAAAGTTTGTAGGTGATACAAAATTATTCAAGATAGTTCAATCCAAAGTAGACTGCGAGGAGTTAGAAGCATCTCACAAAAACAGGTGACAAAATGGCAGATAAAATTCAACGTTGATAAGTACAAAGTAATGCACATTGGGGGAGGGAGATCCCAACTATACATATTTGACAGGTTCTAAAGCACAGCAGTAGTCAAAAAGGAACTATTAGGAAAGGGTTAGAAAATAAGACAGAAAATAGCATGATGCCACTATATAAACGCATGGTGTGCCCACATCTTGAAAACTGTCCAGTCCTGGTTGCCCCATCTGAAAAAGGAAATAGTGGAACTGGAGAAGGTTCAGAGAAGGGCAATAAAGATGGTCAAGGTTATGGAACAACCTCCATACAAGGAGAAATTAAAAAGATTAGGGTTGTTCAGCTTAGAAAAGAGACAATGAATGGGGGTATAATAGAAATCTATAAAATCATGGATGGTGTGAAGAAAGTGAATAGAAAAATGTTATTTATCCTTTCACACAATACAAAAACGAGGGGTCACCCGAAGAAATTAATAGGCAGCGGGTTTAATACAAACAAGAGGAAGTACTTTTTCATGTGGAACTCATTGTCTGTCCTCAGATGTTGTGATGGCCAAAAGTATAACTGGATTAAAAAAAGCATTAGATTAAGTTCATGGAGGATAGGTCCATCAATGGCTATTAGCCAAAATGGTCAGGGGCACAACCCCTTGCTCAGGGAAGCCCTAAAGCTCTGCTACTAAAAGCCAGGAGTGGTAGAGAGGGGTGGATCACTCCATGGTTGCCCTGTTCTGTACACTCCCCCGGAAGCTCTGGTATGCGCCATAGTTGGACCCATTATGGCAGTTCTTATATTCTTATGGAAAGGAAAATTGGGGTACAGAGTTCTAGTAACCTGCCTACGGTTATACAGCAGGTTAGTGATAGAATAGGGGATAGAACTCCCAGTCCCTTCTATTAATCATTAGACAACACCTTCCCCCATTTTGACGCTATACTTCTGTTATGGACAATGAGTATCCAAATACCAGTAGACTTTGATAGAAATGACCAACACTTAAATTAGTAAGACTGACAGCTTTTTGCAACATATCCTGTGCCTCCAAATTTAGCTTATTGTATTTCAAGTTGAAATATGAATGTAGGTTATTGGAGGAGAGGAGAGATTGGAGAGAATATTGTTTGAGCTCATATCACTGCATTTTTCAACTTCAGCCTTAGAGTCTGAAATGACCAGAACTTGGGTAGTTTGAAGAAACCCCATAGTCTTCTAACAGTACAGCGTCTTGACACAGTAAATCCTTGGGCAAGTTTAAATTTGGAGAGAGAGAGAGAGAACAAAATGTCTTTGCTTTGAACAGTCTTGTCTGGAAACTACATAATTTGATTTATACCCAGTATAAAAATGGGTAACGCATGAAAACTCAGTGTATGATCACCGTAGCTCATTACAACTGTTCTCAAACATAGCCAGGCTTACATACTGTAGTTAATTAGTCCATGTTTACATCGAGTAATAATTATCCCTCTCAGATACTGTGCAAAGGCTGGAGACTACTATTTTTATAATACTCCAAAAAATTTGTACTTGTAGAAGGATTTCTCTTTGAGACTGGAAGTCCTCTATCCACAGGAAAATACAGCGCAGACATTGCCAGTCCCAGTTTACCCCATGCTACCATTTCAGTCATCTTCTGTCCTGTGTTGGTGTGCCACGTCACACCGTTCTTTCTCCAGGCCCATCCAGTCCTTGCCCTCTTTGCTGAGGTTGTCAGCAGGGTACCACCTGTGGTTTGGGTTTTAGTGATGTGGTCCTTGGGAATTGTTCTGAGGCCACTCCTCAGCTTCACTGCCTTGCAAGGTTCTCTGGCGCTGGTAATCATTCATGGCAGTTGTCTGAAAAGTTCTGCCCAAAGTGCAGCAACTAGCGGAATTGCAAATAAAACGTGAGGGTGTATGAAAGATGGAATAGTGTAGATCAAGGCTATTTAGTTCAGGGAGCGTTTGAGTAAACATGGGACATAAGAGATGCAGCAAATGAAAAGTATGGATAAGATAAAATTATTATTTATTTATTGCAGTAGTTCCTAGGTGCTCCAATCATGGACCCAGACCTCATGGTGCTAGGTGCTGTACAAACACAGAACAAAAATATGCTTCAATAAGCTTACAAATGGGATGCTTATATTTACCTTTTCTTGTAATAAAATAGGAGCACGTTACCACCAAACACAATCAACGCTACAGGCAATAAGGGTAGCAACTATCAATGCTAGTAACAGGTACTAAACCTTTCCGTTCATGAGATACACCATAAAGCTAGGTTTCAGAATGTATGTGCATATTTATGGTGTATAACATAGCATATATAGTTTATTACACTTTTGATTTGGGTTTAAATTATTCAAGAATTCAAAGGGCATCAGCTGAGCCATTTCCATCCAAAAGGCCCATGAAAACTCGGTCTGCATGAAACTGTGTTAAGGGACTTCACATGATACTAGTGTTCACCTGGTGCTATGTTTTCCAGACAATGCAAGCTCCAGAATATTTTCTAAAGCAATAACTTTTCCAGTAATCATTAAATAACCACCTCTGAAAGAGCCCAGAAGTTGCAGTGAGATTCTACCAGAGCTTTGTTCTCAAGTGCTGCGTCAGACACCACAGGCGGAAGGGGTCATCACATAAGCCGAGCTTCACTGAAAGCAATTTCTTTGTCTGTTTTGAAAGCGGGGAGTAGGGTGTATTCTAATTTTAAATTGCTGTTGTGTTTGTCTGTGAGAGCATCACAAGTGCCTCCCAACCCCCACTCCTCCTTACCTTTCTAGTTTCATGCACCTCTTCAGGTCAACAGCCATGCACTTGTGAAAGCTGAAGAAGCACATTTGATTCTTTTGTTTTTGGCTGCTAAGAGGCAGCATGTGTTTGCTCCTACAGTGAGTGAGAATGGAGCCTGTTGGGCTAATTCTGAGCATGGTAGGGTGGAAAATGCAGCGGGCTGTAACGTTAGGCCTGGGCAAGTAGCACCCATAAGGCTGTGAAAACGCTTCAGGGGATGTTCATGTGTATATAATTGCTTCACCTTTTCTCCTGCCTTTCTGCAGTTAATGGCGGTTTCATTTCTAAGCTTAAAGATTTCAGAGTTTTCCCTATGGCTTTGAGCAAAGGTTGAATGGGGGAGCCCATAACACAGTGTCAGTGTAGGCCAAAAATGGATGGAGTGTGGAAGTGTTTAAATAAAGATGTGGCTTAATCTAGGTATTGCCTTTGGATGAGTTTGAAATGGAGGAAGGCTGTCAGGGAAGGGCCATGTGTGAGGGTAGAAGATGAAAGTGTGGTGGGGCCACCATTCCTTGGGGACCTTGGCAGAAATACGATGGATTTAAATGGCTCAGTCGTCCCTCGCTCTGAAGTCTGTTTCCCATTGTTTCAAGTTCTGAGTAGAATGTCCCCCAACAGGTCAGGTGCTTGGACTCAGGTTCTGGGTGGATTCGAAGCAAGGGGTACACAATACTGCAAGGAAACAAGAAAGACTTTACTTAAGAGCCTTAGGGTATGGCTACACTTTGAGCTAGGGGGTGATTCCCCCACTCGGAGACATACCGGTGCTAGCTCTGACTGAACTAGCAAGCTAAAAGTAGAGCATAGCTGCTGTGGTGCAAGTAGTGAGAGAGACTTACTGCGCCAAGTACATGCCTAGTGTCTCAGATGGGTACACACTCTTGGTGGCTAGCCCTTCGTGCTGCGCTGCAGCTACAGGACACTTTTTTGAGTGCACTAGTGTGAGTGTCTCTTTGAGCTGGGAATTACACTGACTTGTAACGGTGCTGGGGAACTAGGCGGTAACGTTGTCACTGAGGCATAACCAAGTCATGGATATGTGAGAGAGAATGGCCAGCCAAAAAACCACATGAAAGCAATGTGCTGTCGCTTGCATTCCAGAATCCTTATTGAGTTGCACAAGGAGTGAAACTCCCTGATATATCCCAAAATGCTTGAAAAGAGATAGCTGAGTGCATAATTACAGGCCTGGTTATCAGTGAAGGGGATCTGAGTTTCATGATGATTCTAGCTAACACCCCCTTAGGTTTCTTTCCCACCACCAGCAACTCCATTTTATGGAGCCATGCAGCACCGTGTGGTCCCTATTAAAGCTCCATTTCCCAGAGTGACTGCTCCTTTGTTGCATCTGGTACTTCAAATACTTTACAGAATCAAACAGTGAAACTGGCTTTATCGATGCAGCAAAGAACAATGGAATCTCTACCACAGTGCCCCAAAATTATGCTCTCCAATTTTGATGCATGGCTTCCTACAATAGAAGAAAATGATTAGATAGGTTAGGTTTACTGTGGTCATCTCAGCAAAGGATTGGCAGCATCAACAAAGAATCCCAGCAAATGGATTAGCCACTCACTCCAATGAGGCTGAAGCCAGATGTACCTGCCCTGTCCGTACACTTTGTGTGAGACAGACTGCTGAAACAGCACAAAAAGCATCCACAGTTTAACAGTGCAGCTCAGTTTAGGCAAAGATGATGGGGTCGGGTTCATGTTGGGTCACAGAAATGTGATTGTAAGCTGGTTGGAAATGCACAGTGGCTATTCGTAAAGCGAGTGCACCAGCATGGCTAGAATCCACATGCTCGATTCCTTTCTTACATGCAATTTCTTATCCCGGGGAAGAGGGAAATCAGAGAAGATAAAAGAGAGTGAACAGGAGGTTTAAACCAACAGTGTTAAAAATTTGAACTAAGCTTTTCCTTAGTATCTAGATACTCTGAATCTGCTAAGTGACTAGATGTCAGTAGAAGCCCATCTTTTGCTCTAGGGGAGAGGACTAAAAGGAAAGGTCGTATTTTTGAAAAGACCACTATCCTGCTGAAAACATGGGAGGACTCTTGGCCACACAGGATATGTCTACACTGCAGTTATAAACCGGCGCCTGGGCTGGGCCAGCTGACTCAAGCTCATGGGGCTTGAGCTAAGGGGCTGTTTAATTGCAGTGTAAATTGCAGCCTGAGCGCTGGGATCCTCCCATCTCACAGACTCCAGCCCAAGCCCAAACATCTGCATTGTAATTAAACGGCCCCTTAGTGCAAGCCCGAGTCAGTGGCACAGGAGCCAGTGGCAGGGTTTTAATTGCAGTGTTAACGTTCCCAGAAAGTGATCTCCATTAACATTGTACCATTTGCCAACAGAGGGCAGAAAGAAGGAGGCAATGGATTTGGATTATTATGATTGCTAATTATTTGTAGTATGGGAGCGCTTAGAAGCCCTAGATACGGTACCAGGACCCCGGTGTGCTGGGTGCTGTACAAACATAGCGTTCTGTGTATAATCGTTGTTGGTTCACTTTTTGTAGTCATTGCAGAAGAAGTGAATCTTCAGGGAGGATTTGAATGGAGAGAGAGGGCGTGAACCCAGCTTGCCATCAGATTTTATTTATTTACTTATTTATTTTACCGTTACACAAAATTAAAGGGAAAATAGTATGTGAGAGAGTTTAAAGCTCCTGAAAAATGTTGGATAGACAAGACTGGAGCCTGAAGCCTTTTTTGTCTGCAGAACAGGCACAACGCTCTAATCAACAGACCAAGCTTCCCTACCAGTATGTCTCAGCCTAGGCCAAGACAGATCTCTCCCCGGCGTGAAAGGAGAACTCGTTCTTTTTGCCCCATGAAATCCCTGAAATGATCGACAAAGACTGATAATTAGCATCTGTTGCAAAGCTCTCCTCTGTGATAAGGAGCAGAACTTTCTTTCCAGAGCAAGTTGTAGTAACTGTTTCCAAAAACATCTCTTGTTTTGCAAAACATTTTAAAAATAGGAGCAAGGTTGCATTAATACTGTGTTGACTCAGCAGATGAGTATGTTTTTAGGGATTAGAAAGTGTGCAGTGTTTGAATTTTGTGAGGGTATGTGCTAGATAGCAGTATTTTTTTCTTTTCTGAATGCAGTTATTAATTAATTCTGGTAGTGGTATCCCTCAAATGCAAGCTTGTACTGAAAGGCACCTATATGATCTTTCTTTAGTATGGTTAAGTGTGACGCCTGTGCGATTTGACAGCATGCTGCGTCTGGGCCTGCCATGAAAGAGAAGAGTTTGTATTCAATGACTGAAGATTTCTTCTTTATACAGTACCTCTTTTTTTTTAGGTACTACCTTTGAAATCAAACCCCAGCTTTCTGTGATAAATGGCCTTTGAAATTGACTACGGGGTCCTTTAGAAAATTATATCTGCTTTTGATATAGATGTAGCTAGGGGAAAAGAAAACGAAAACAAAGCAAAAACAGGACAGACAAACAAAGGATTGTCTCTGTTCAGAGGAATAAACAGGTGAGCATTGTTGATGAAAGTCATAAAGAGTGATCCAGTCTTCTTTATAACCAATGCTAATATGTCTGATTCAATTGTATTTATGTACCTTTCAGCTCCCAGCAGATTGTTGCCCCACAGAGAGACACCTGGGCTTTCAGTTTGGTAGTGTAAGGAAACTTCACTCTTGTGCTCAATGACAGCTGTTGAGGAAATCCACCTTTTCTTTGTACCACCAGTTTATGCTTTAATATACATTAAAGGTGCCTTTGAGACAAGTCTCCAGCAGATGAATCTACAGGCAGTTCTCAAGTTGTCAAAGTAAAAACTGACACGAATTTTTAAATGGTGTTAATGTAATTGATGATCTCCCCCTCTACCCCCCCCATATTACAGTTCTAAATATATATGTAAGAAAGTGATTATCTTAATGTAATTCACCATTTGCTTGGAATGCGTACTAAACCTGAACCTGCTTGCTTTGATAAGAATATATGTGCTGAAGGAACTGATGTTATCTTTCTTTGCCTGTGGTCTTGAACAATAAAGAACAGTTTTCAAGTTCTGTATATATTTTTTAAATTATTTTCTCTGCTTCTCCAGATTTAAGCTATAATAGGAAAAGTGGACCAGAGGTGTTTTAACTGGAAACAAAACAAGAGACAGCAGTTTCACCAGTTCCAGAGATGTTTGTGAGCCTGCGTTGTGCACTTCAAAAAACCTCACTTGGTTCAGTAACAAAGCCAAGCTGAAAATTTTTTTTTTTTCTTTTCTTTTTTTTCCCCCAGTTAAGTCCTCGGTAAAGCCATTGTCTGCTCTTCCATGCTTCACTAAACAATTCCCCTCAGCTAGATTGCAGAATGCTGTCTTTTACTAGGTGGCTGTATCTAGTTTTACAGGAATAGCTCCATAAATACAGTGCTCTTTGCAGGTACATCTGTAGGAATGCATAGTTGATTCATTTATAATACACAAACCGGTTCACGTAAGCAGTATCCCTTCTTTCTTTGTGTGTAGATGTATATGTTACATCTTTTTTTTGTAGAAATGCTGACTGGGTCTGGGGGCAATAGCAATGAATTATTGGCTAAGATTTAAAACAGTGCCTGAGATGATTATATATTGCCTGAACTGTAGCTTGAAGATCATATTATACAACAAAAGGAATTACTTTAACCTAAGGGCAAGTATCTTATTTTTCTGTTCTTTGCTTTGATCTTAGTCAGTATTTATTGTAGCTTCTTGGATTTTTCTAGTCTCTTTGCTACTCAGTCTCTTTACATGTTTGCTGTATGTCATATAGAGGAGAGTCATCACTAACCTTCCCTATCTAGGCTCTGAGAATTTTGGTACCCACAGAACAGGGACGATGTCCACTGAGCTATAGCCCTGTTTGTCTGTAGTATTACCTGTTTGGATCGGTTTCCCGTTCTTAGTCATGTGACCACATGTAAGTTGTTCAAACCAACTCCGAAGGGATGCACAAGTGTGGAAACTGAAAATAAATGAACAAAGTTCTTTTGTGACACAAGTCCCTTTGGAGTGAGAGTGTTGTGGGTGAGTGTTTTTGCTTACTTGCTAAAGCGTTGATTGTATGAAGTCTTAAGCAAGTACATAATTTTACATACGTGTGTGATTTCAGTGAAGTCAGTGAGACTACTCGTGCTTAAAGTTACAGATGTGCTTGAAAGTCTTTGCAAGGCCAGGAGCTAGTTCAAATACTTCAGTAAATTCAATAGGTCTCCCAGCCAGAAAGGCAAATTAGCAAGGTTCTCCTGGTTTGGAACTATTGTGCTCTTGGTTTCTGAAAACTTCCTGTTGAGTATTGAACGCTAAAAGGTTTGATACTGTGGAATTACAAGCATCGTGTCAGTACTTCTGACTTTCTTTTAGAAAGGAGGGAAATGCCTTACAAGAACATATTGTATTACATGGATGTTCCATTTTAGGAACCTTGTGATAACTGATACTGATATCACAATAAGCAGGTCATGGAATATGATCCCTGTAAAGCCTGGTCTCTTGCCTTGTGATCCTCCTTTGGTAGAAGATATCGGTATGTTGGTGGAGGAAAGATTTAGTGCCTGCAGAAAAAGTATTTCAGTTTGAGTCATCTCCATAGTTCTTCTCTAGGAAGAGCTTCATAGCCTCCTTTGGAAAATGGACATCATGGTAAGACTTGTTTAAGCTGCAGAAGTCTGTCTATGAAGTGCTTTGCAAAATGGCATTGTTTCTAAGCAAACAGTTATGCTTTCTCTTTTGCACAGCAGGATGTGTGAATCTATCTTTCCTCTAGTCCAGTGCCTATCTCGGTCCTGTCTGCAATAACCAAGTACACGGGAGTCACCTTGAAAGCAGTGTTTCAGCTGTTTGAAAAATTCCCCCGTGCAAAGTCGATTCTGTAGACACGTCATTTCTCTTGTGGCGCATCTTGCAGCTCCTGATCATTTGAACTTTCAGGTGGTAATAATTAAATTTCAAAGAGTCAGGAGCAATGAGAAGTTTCTCTGGTGCCTAGTTTTACCTTTGAATCCAAAGGGAGTGTCCTTTTTGGCTTTCCCGGTATGGAAGGTTAGTATCTTCACAAAGCAACTGCCTTCCATGTCACCTCTTCAGTAAAAATGGACTGAAGAGAGCCTTCAGAAACGAAATGGTGCACTCCCCTTGATTTTGCCGCAAGCTTACAGGGCTTTCTTCTGACTCATCATTCTAGGGTGCATGTTACTTAGTACCTTGTGCGATCAGCTGCTGAGATTCCTGCCAATAGCTGGTTTTACAAGATGGCTGGCACCATGGAACAGAATGTCTGAGATCGAGCCCTCTTGGCTCTATGATGACTGATGCAAATAGAGCTTGATAAATTAATTAATATTCTTAATTAAAATGAGCAAAATAGCAAAATACTGTGAGCTTGTTCCTTGCTGCTTCCCAGCATGAAGCAGAAGTTGCTCTGTTTCTTGGAAATCGGTTGCTAGAGCTGCAAACTGCGGTAGGTTGGTTTTTGGTTTGTTTTAATGTGAATTTAGTGCTCATGAAAAGTGATGGATTTACACTCCTGGAGCCTCTGTTTATCCGTCACAGGTAAGCATCTGTCCTTCCTCCAGTGCAAGCCTGCCCAGGAGGGACCATGTCTCAGAGGAAGTAGGGGATGACACCTAAGTCCCTACCAGTTGCAGCCTTAGTTTCTTTGAGGAGGATGCCAGTCAGAATGGAGTATTTTACCATCTGGGGACTTTCCACTAGAATGGGAACTAATTCCGCCAGCTGTTTCAGGTGGTAGCAACCCTCTACCACTTCATGGATTGGATTCAAACCAGTGACCGATAAGCAATTGGTTCCCTTTCTTATTAAGTTCTCTGGAGGATTTCAGGTCCCAAATGGCTAACTTTTAAGGGTAAGCAGCAAGGAAGGTACTGGGTGGCTTTGCTGAGCTCCATGATGCAACTCATGATGTTCAGCAGTACCTTTTCCTGCAGGTGTTAAGTGGTGAATTGCATCATCCTGTCTGGCAGAGATGAGGGCACCTACAGTTACAGGATCTATATTATTCAACAGTAGCGTGGTCTAGCTGCTCAGGTTGGGAGTCAGATCTGGGTTCTACTCTTGGGCCTCCCATAGTCTCACTCTGCGGCCTTGGGTAAGTCACTAAACCTCTCTGTGCCTCCATTTGTAGAATGGTGATGTTAGCATGTCCCTACACCTGGTTTTGAAGTTTAATTAGTTATGGTTGTAAAATTCTTTGAAAGCCTTGGCTTTCAATTATAAAGGAAGGGTTGTCCAGTCTTTCTTTCACTAGCCTGGGACTTAGGTTCAGTTCCCTGCCCTAGACCTCCTGTGTGACCTTGGACAAGTCACTTAGCCTTTCTGTGCCTCAGTATCTCACCTGTAAAATGGGGATAATGGGACTTCCCTACTTCACAGGGATATTGTGCGGATAAACACATTAAAGATTTATAAGTATGCTAGAAAAATGGCAGTGAACTTTAGAAGTCCAAAACCTTGTGTTATTAAGGTGTTTTATTTTTCTGTTAGGTATATCTCCAATTATTATTATCATCTCCTAGAACTGGAAGGGACCTCGAAAGGTCATCGAGTCCAGCCCCCTGCCTTAACTAGCAGGACCAAGTACTGATTTTTGCCCCAGATCCCTAAGTGGCTTCCTCAAGGATTGAACTCACAACCCTGAGTTTAGTAGGCCAGTGCTCAAACCACTGACCTGTCCCCCCTCTACAGCTAGTACATCTACTGTTTTTCTAAAATATAAGCCATCAAAATTTATCATCCAATTACCACTCTTTTTGTTATATTTGCTATGTGTGTTTTAAACACACACACACGCTATATGTATAGTCACAGGAAACCGTACCATGACCTTTATACAAACCTTTTTTAAAAAAAAAGTGATTTGTTTGACCACACAGCAGCTTTGTTTTTGTGTGTTGTTAATTGCATTTGTAGTCCAACTACTTTTGAGATGTAGCTTTTCCAATGTAAGTGGCTCACTTATGATGCAGCTTGATATATTTTGTGGGGTCTGACAATGGCTTTGCCTCCTGGCATTGTTCCTCACTGCATGCATATGAGGATTCATGAGTCACTAATTCACAGTTCTACCTCTCCGTCTCTGTTTCGCAGAACTGAGTTTGCAAAGCAATCACCTTTTTGAGGGTGGGGGTAAAACTTGAGATACTAAAAACTAAATCTGAGTCCTGGGTCACCTACAGTAGTTATCTGTGAAGTAGCAAGCTTTTGAGGGCCTCTTTGTAGAAAATACAACTCTGTGAAAGCGGGTTTCCATATTTGTTACAAACTTATTTCTATAACTGAAGGGTTTTAGATTCCTTTTGTAAGAGCAAGAGCCTTCTTAAATATGGATGCAGATACAACCAATAATATGTGCTCAAGATTTAATCCAAGATAATTCATTCTGGCACAGCCCCAGATATGCTGATTAAATAGCCTGTAAAGTGCTACACTATCTTGATCAAGTACATTCTACATTTGATTATATAATCAGTTACGTTGCACCTAATAAAATTTTAAATCCATTAAAAAGCCATGAACAGATTGTACCAGGTACAGGAAGGTCCATGGACACATTTAAAGAAACTTTTGTCGTCTTAAATTGTGAGGGAGAGCATTTCACAAGCATTCAGCTTGTGTTAACTGTGATGGAGAAAGCAGCATGGAGAGACATTTTTGTGCTTTTAATAGCCTGATTTTTCAAAGATGCTGTGCACCTGCAGCTTCTACTGACTCCACTGGGACGCATGGGTGCATGGGACTTATGGGTGCATAGTACTCGTGGGAAGCAGACCATAAAGTCAATGTATAGCCATTTATAGTTTACACACGCTCCCAAGGATTTTCCAGTTCGTTTCAGGATCTCTTCTGGTCTACCAACCCTTGTCTCTCTCTTCCAAATCCCTCCTTAAAACCCATTTTGTCTACAAAGGGTCATATGTTGGTTGCCTCCTCACGTTGGTCCATGAAGCTAATAATCAGGTGAGGGTTCCTGCAGTGTTCTCTCCTGCTCTCTCCACCCTCGCCTTTCCTAAACCAAGTATAGCGGTAAGCTTTTCGTTGGCAGGAGTGGATCTTATTCTGTGGCCCATTAGGCAATAAAAGACCTGGTCAGAGAAAAGGATGACGATTTTCACGTGCTACCCTTCCCCTGCCAAAAAAAAGTTATTCTTTTTGTTTTCATCAAAATTTGTGAATTTTTCAGACGATCTCTAATACAAATAATTTTTTTTTTTAAATTGTCCTGAACCTGAATTTCCAAGAGTGCTGAATGATCCTGGGGGATCCTGGTGAATTTCCAAGAGTGGTGAATGATCCAAGGCACTTTAGAGGGGCCTGGTTTTCAGAGGGCAGGTGCTCAGCGGTGACTTGAAATCATGTCCCTAATAATTTTTGTTGCCCTTCTCTGTACTCTTTCCAATTCTAATATATCTTCTTTGAAGTGGGGCAACCAGAACTGCATGCAGTATTCAACGTGTGGGAGTACTATGGATTTGTATAATGGCAGTATATTTACTGTCTTCCCTATCGCTTTCCTAATGCTTCTTAACATTCTGTTAGCTTTTTTGACATATATTATATTATATTATATTAATCTGCATATTGAGCAGATATTTTCAGAGAACTATCTACAGTGACTTCAAAATTTTCTTGTGTTAACACCTAAATTAGGCCCCATCATTTTGTAAGATAGTTGGGATTATGTTTTCCAATGTGCATTACTTTGCATTTATCAGTGTTGAATTTCATTTGCTATTTTCTTGCCCAGTCATCCAGTTTTGTGAGATCCCGTAGTAACTCTTTGCAATCAGCTTTGGACTTAATTATTTTGAGTAATTTTGTATCATCTGCAAACTTTGCCACCTCACTGTTTACTCCTTTTTCCAGATCATTTAAGAATATGTGGAACAGCATTGGTCCCAGTACAGATCCTTGGGTGGGACCCTGCTATTTACCTCTCTCCATTGTGAAAACTCACCATTTATTCCTACCCTTTGTTTCCTATCTTTTCATCAGTTACTGATCCATGAGAGGAGCTTCCCTCTTATCCCATGACTTCTTACTTTGCTTAAAAGCCTTTTGTGAGAGACCTTGTCCAAAAGCTTTCTGAAAGTCCAAGTGCACTCTATCCACTGGATCACTCTTGTCACTCTTGCTTTTTGACCTTCTCAAAGAATTCTAACAGATTGGTGAGGCATGATTTCCCTTTACAAAAGCCACATTGACTCTTCCCCCAGCATATTATGGACATATTATGAAAGATCTATGTGTCTGATAATTCTGTCCTTTACTAAGGTTTGAAGCAATTTGCCTGGTACTGAAGTTATAGTTGCTGGCCTGTAATTGCCAGGATTGCCTCTGGAGCCTTATTTTAAAAAATGTCATTGTATTAGCTATCTACCAGTCACCTGCTCTAGAGGCTGATTTAAAAGGGTATATACCAACCACAGTTAATAGTTCTGCAATTTTATATTTGAGTTCTTTCAGAACTGTTGGGTGAATGCCAGCTGATCCTGGCGACTTATTACTGTTTTAATTTATCATTTTGTTCCAAAGCCACCTCTATTAACACATTGATCCTAAATTCCTCAGATTTGTCACCTAAGAAGAATGGCTCATGTGTCGGAATCTCCCTCAGAGTCTCTGCAGTGAAGACCAATGCAAAGAATTAATTTAGTTTCTATGCAATGGCCTTGTCTTCCTTGATTGCTCCTTTAGTACCTCCTTTGTCCAGAGGTCCCACTGATTGTTTGTCAGGTTTCCAGATTTGCTGTTAGTTTTTGTCTCTTTAAATTCTTTTTTGGCCCGCCTAATTACACTTTTACACTTGACTTGCCAGAGTTTGTTCCTTTCTATTGTCCTCAGCAGGATTTGCTTCCAGTTGTTCAAAGATGTTGTTTTGCCCCTGTCTGCCTCTTCTACCCTGTTGTTTTGCCACGGTGGCATTTTTGAGGTCCTTTTACTGTTCTTTTTATTTGGATATACCTATAGTGTGAGCCTCTATTATGGTGTTTTTTAAAAGTTTCCATGCAGCTTGCAGGCATTTCACTCTTGTGACTGACTGTTCCTTTAAATGCATCTTATTATTCAAGCATGGAATTTCTGTCTATAAAGATTCTATGGTATTGTTTGATTCAATTACAATTTGTCCTTTATTTGACTCTAGGCTTTCTTTCACATATAGTATTATTCCCCCGCCAACACGACCTACTCTGTCAGTTCTGTATGTTCCGTACCTTGGTACTACCATGTCCTATTGAGTATCATCATTCCACCAAGTTTCGATGAGGTTGATTGTATCAATATCTTCATTTAATACTAGATCCTCAAGTTCACCCATCTTAGTATTAAAACTTCTTGCATTTGTATACAAACACTTACAAAATTTGTCAATATGTAGTTGTCTGCCTTCATGTGATGTAATTGATCGGGTCTCTCTCTTGCTGGACTGTTTCTCTTCATCTCTTATCTGTACATTATCTACTTCTATCCTCTCCTCTGTGACCTAGCTCTGTGACTTGTTTTGATCCTCCCTGTAAGGCCATTTTGAAATATAGTTTTTATGGAAGATAATATATAAAATGGAGTTGAATCTTATTGAATGATATGAATATTACAGTTCTAGATCTCCATGCAAATTCTAGGCTATGCCAGTTCACACCAGATGAGCATCTGGCCTGATGTGTCTATGTAGTGTGAGAGCTCTGAGTGGTTCTGGAATTTCGTATACATTATCGCTGTGTGTTAGGCAGATGCCCTAGCTATTTGGCATATATTCCCCATTCCCATGCAGAAAAGCTACCAGTTTCTGGGTGAATAACTGTAGTAGGTTGTGGGGAAGGGAGGATCGACATGCAGTTTATGGCACCCCAGAGTAAGACGGCCAATTGGAAATAAGGGCATTATGTCCCACAGACAAGCTGTTGCTACACATTTTGTTTAATTTTAAAACGTTGCTATCAACCAGTTGGAATATAGGCCTAGAGTATCGCAGGGAGTAATCTAATTAGTATGAAGTCAATTCACTAGCTCCTTTTGTATCTCGTGATTAAATAAGTGGGAAAATGGCTTGAAAATTAGGTGCTAGAACAACCCAATTACATTTCTGTAGCTTTTTGTATTCAATTTCATAAACAATTTTGCTCTTCGCTGGTTAATCAGTGAATGCCTTTTTCCAGTTTGAAAAGCACTTTTGAAATTATAATGCAATTAAATTGTGTGTGGATGTTCTGGCATAGTGAGTGTGAAAGCTGGGGGCCTGGCAGACAGCCATATTGTACCTTGACAGTAATGAGTTCTTGAGCTGGCAGCTTGCTTGTGTCATTCATAATATTGTCCATGCTGGGTTACTATAAAGTCCAGCTGCTTTAACCAGTTGTTATCCAGGAATGGAATGCCATGTTCTTTACTCCAGATGCACACTCTCCTGCTGCTACCAAACGTACTGAACTGAGCCAAAGGTCTTCGGAAAATGGATAACGTTCCCTCACAACCAAGTCTTTTCTGCATGGATGTTTTCCTGATGGGTATGATGTAAAGCTGTCTTTCTAGTAATTGTGAGAAGTTAAAATTCCCTAGCAAGATGAGTGCATTTGTTCCCAGAATGTTCCCCCATTTTTATGGAGAAAAGTGCAGCCTATTGCCTAGAGGAAGGAGACTGTGAACCAGAGGTGAAATCATTGAGAATTTTTCCATTGATATTAACAGGGCCAGGATTTCAGTGTAGGACTCTCATCTGGATCTGGCTCAGCCACTTACTCTTTCTGTGACCTTTAAGAAAGTTGCTTTTAAGATTTCTGTGCCAATTTCCCATCTATAAATTGGATCTTGGACATAGGAAATTCACCGAGTGTAAAGAGGCTGTTTGTAGAACACTTAGATATCCACTGATTATATGTGCAATATAATTATTATTAATTATCTATCAAATTTGAGACTTTATGTATCAGATTTTCTTTGTTGCAGCAGAGGTAAAATGTGCAGAGCGCACAAGCTACTGTTTCCCTCTCCCTGCTTCTCCTTAGCCTTTATTCTTTTAATTACTTCCCTCTTAAAAGCATGCTACAACCTAAATTTGATGTTCTGCTTCCTTTGGGGGGAGGCAGAGGATTCAGCACTGATCTATTTTTCAGGCCTTTTTTGGAGTTGAAATAGATTTCAGGGTTGCCGTTTCAGATTTAATTACTTTGGTATGTTTGATCTAATTTACTCTATTCATATTTTGAGCTAAAAAGTTGCCTGATTGCAATTAGAATGTAGATAGAGTTGAGTGGTTTACTTTAGTATATTACTGGAACTTTGCAAGTTCCACTTTCCTGGCAGAAAGTCTCCTGCCCAGAAAGTTGAATACCTTTTGAGTTCCTGTTTAAATAGGGTTGGCGAGGGAGAATAGTTAGCCCTTGGGGTTCTTTGACAGGTAGTCTTCAGCGGAGCAAGTGCCCAACAATTACAGCTTGGGTTTTTGTGTGTTGAATTGGTGTTACTCACACAATATTACGGTGAAACAATGGGAAATATAGCAGGTATACTTGCAAAAATCCTCCTTATTCCCTTTAACCTCCAACTAACACTGACTCATTCTCTTATTTTCCCCTGCTACCCTTATTTTGCCCTTATAAACCTGCGATGTCTCTGTACATCCTTGTTTTGCTTCTTTCCTCCTTTTTCAGCTTCTTGTCCTCCCTCAGATCCTTGAGCAGTCCCCAACAGACCCATGTAACACTATTTTTGTTCACTTTAGGTGAAATCCTGGACCTACTGAAGTTAATATAGTGTAGCCGTTGACTTCCATGGGGCCAGAATTTCACCCTTCATTTATCAGAGGAATTTCTATCTGTTGGGTCTTAATTATGATGTATCTTAGGGATTGCAAAGCTTTGTCCAGTGCTCATGGATTTTAATACTTCCTCCCATTTTACCAAGCTCACTGGGTATCTTAATTCCCTACATTTTGCTCTTATGTGCTTAGAAATAAGCAGAAATCTTCCAGCCTTTTAACAAAGAACTCCTGATGGCTTTACTTTCTCTGGCAATCCGCTCCTCTGAATGGGCTGCTCAGTGAATGGTGTGCTGGTGTTTATGGTGGGGCCTCAGCTGGAACACTTGAGTTAGTGTGAGGCTCAAAGTTAGCATGGGAGCTTCCATCCATGTAAAATCTTTGGCGTGTCCTTGTGCTTTCTCTTGTTTAGAAACCCGTTAGTGTCACTTTTGCAAGGTGGCTTGAAAAGTCTCTCTTCTCTAGCTGGCAATAGCTAGGGAATGAAATACTGCATCACCAGCCAGGAGTGTGCTGGAGGGATTTGAATTCTGCCCAGCATTAAACCTCCTTGCAGTAGACTGATTTCAGGAAACCAACGGTTAAAATTAGTTGATCCCAAGATTGTAGGATGAGTTTCAGGCTTGTATTCATCTAGTAAGAGTCAAACACCTTGAGTGCTGAGTGTTTTACACACTCTGCTATTTATACTCCTCTTCCCATAGGCCAAAAGCCAAGCATCTGTGTGGACTGTATCTCAAGTGCAGTATCAGATTAATATCTGAGCTGAGGGTCATAGTCTGAAGTAGTTTATGAAGGCCTATCTGTTCTTTGAAGCATCCGGTCTATGGGACCACTATCCATTCTGTGTTTGTCCCATTCTGTATTGTACCCCCTTATGCCTTTTTAAAATATAGTTCTTTGGGACATGGACCCTTATATGTCTGGTGTACATGTATTCAGTTTTCAGCACCAGGCATGCTTATGGTGCAATAGAATTAATAATAATATTCAGCCTTTTAAGGAGTGAGACTTAAGTTCTTCTGATCTCCAGCTTCTATGATTTATAGCCATGTACAGCAAAAGGAAAGGTAGAAAGATGCATTACATTGGGGAAGGGGTGTGGGAGGAGGGAGAAATGGTTCTCGAAATAATGACTTGCTTGGCAAGTTTTAACAAGTCAGGTAATAGTGTTGCATGCCCTACTCTTAAGTGATCATTACTCGACTAATAAAAACCTCCAAGCAGGATTCTGTTTGCTTTGCACGATGTTTCCATCTTTCAGGAGACAGAATCTATTGCCTGAACATTGCATTTCCAGTCATGGAGCGGATTTAACAAGAAATTGAGCATTCACTCCGTCTCATCATTCCTTTAGCTCACAGTGATTGGACATGCAGTCTTGCCACTAGCATTTGGCTGCTTGTCACTGTGAGGTGTGGATGGGCAGTGCGGGGGGAAGTGCAAGTTGCTTTTCCAGCTTGTCACATCAGCTTTGCTTGCAGCTCACACTTTCAGTAAGGAGTGATTCAGTGGAGGAAAGGAAGGAGGGGCTAGGGATCAAGGCCCCACTTCAGGAAAGCACTTAACAGGGCCAGCTCCAGGCACCAACCGAGCAAGCTGGTGCTTGGGGCGGCATTCCGCCCAAATCTTTTTTTTTTTTGCGCTTCGCCGCTTCCGCCGCCCCTGCAGGATTTTTTTCTTTTGGTTTGCTGCTCCTGCCGCCCTGTAGGGGGTGGCAGCGCAGAGGAGGGGAGCTGCTGGGAGCGGTGCCAGTTCTGCAGCAAGCCTGGCACGGTAACCCCCATCTCTCCCTGCCTGCCCCCCAGCAGCAGGAGGGGCCACATGGTGAGCACCCAGCTTAAGGAAGCCCTGGCCGCCCGCTTCTCTCCCCCTCCCCCCCTTGCTGCTCCAGCTGGCCAGCAGGTTGGTTCCTCCCTCCTCCCCCTTTGCTGTTCCGGCCGCTGCGCAGGTTTGTGTTTTTTTGCTTGGGGCGGTAAAAAAGCTAGAGCCGGCCCTGGCACTTAAGCACTTACTTAACTTTAAGTGTGTTCTTAAATCTCATCGAAGTTGGTCAGATGTGCTCACGTGCTTGCCTAAAATGGGCATTTTCATGCATGTGTCCTCTCCATAAGAGGGTCCAATTCTAGAGAAATACCTACCAAAATGTGACTGCCAGACTCTATAACAAGGAGGTCTGTTTTTGTGCTGCACTTCATCGTAACAGACAAACTGTATTAGAAGAGCTTGAGGGAGAAGATGTACTCTAGGAAGGTGCAACAAGATGCATGATTCTCTGGTCCAGCTGTGGGACCCACAGTCAAGAATCTCCTGGGTTCTTATCCTGGCTCCAGCCTGACTTGTTTTGTGACTGTGGACAAGGTGCATAACCCCACTGCCTCAATTTCCCTGTCTATAAAGTGGGAGTAATACTTAACCACACTAGGATGATTGTGAGGGCTTAATTAATGGAAGCACAGCATACATGCAATGCGTTGCTTTAAAAACACTTCATTTTTCTTTTTCTTTTCTTTTCTTTTCTTTTCTTGTCATCATTATTGTTACTTGCTGTGATTCATCCTGGTTGAAGCCTTGGGACTTTGTCTCATTGGCACCATACAAACACACAGGAAGAGAGAGTCCCTGCCCTGAGGAGCTTACGATCTAATTAAAGGCAAGACACAATGAATGAGCACAGACAATAGGAGGAAGGTAGCGGTAATGAGTATACATGGCTATGTAGGCTTATCCAATAAAATCATACTTGGGGAAGTAACAGGGTTGCTAGCAAGGGTATTTCTTAAGTGCTACTGGGCAGAGGAAAGAGTACTTCAGTGTCAGAATGAATCCATGTGTGCTCCTAAACTACTGTGAGGTCAAGCAGAGATTTATAGATGATATGGGACTTGTATTTGAGCCTAAAATTGACTTTTTTTGTATTTATCATAAGCTTTATTATTAAGAATACTTTGCCTTTGATAGCCCTTTCTACCTGAATTCCACATGAATTTTCCCTGTCCCTTCTCAGGCAGCTAACTATCCTGATTTTACAGCCTGGGGGGAAAGGAGGCATGGGGCATTTCTGTGATAACAGTCAGTGGACTCAGCGATAGAGCTGGGAATAGAATGAGGAGCCCTGGCTGCCCGCTCCTGGCTCTGAGTGCTAGTTGATGCTACCAACAAGAATGGCAGAAAACTCAAATGTTACAATGGAGTTGGAGACAATGGAACTAGGCTGGGAAATAATGTACTGGTGGTGTGAGAAAAGCTTGCCATGGGATCTTACCTTCCTGTTTAGGCAATCATCTGAGATCTGGCAGGCAGACCTCTGTTCAATACTTCATCTGAAGGACATCTCTGAATAGTACATTAACACCTTGTGACTGCATTGCAATGTCAATGCTGGATATTAGCTTAGACTCTAGTTTTTGACTTGAAGAATGCAAGCAGCTGAGTCAGCCTCGTGTCCAATGTCAACATAATATAAAAGCACCTGTTCCAACCAGTAGAGAGAGTTGACTACGTTTCTGGTATGACGCTTGTTTTTAGCTCAGCTGCCAACTTTTATTCCAGGCTGAAATTTAGCCTGGAAGGCTGAAGTCTAGGAATGTGACAATTTTAAAAAAAATCTGTATGGATGCTGCTAATCCTTTTTTTTTTGTGGTAGGTTTAGGCATTTTTTCTAGTGCCCCTGGCCAAAATTTTCTTTCTCCTTCCCTCCATCCCTCACTTCAACTGATGCTGCATTTAGTTGTTACCATAGTTGCAGAATTTGTTGAAGTGCTTTTGGATTCTTTAGGATGAAAATTGTTAATCAGGGATCAGATTAAGGCCTGGCTGCCGCATAACTCATCTTCTCATGCTCCAGTATTGCAGGTGCCTGATATTCTGTGCTGTGTACTGCACAGCCTGTAGACCCTAGAGAGAGAGGTCAGGCATGGAGTGGCTGCTTTTGTTTTGCCTTTTTCTTTTTTCTCTGCTTGCTTTGTGTCTCAGCCTTAAAGTTACTTCAAATGGAAGGTTTTTCTTTGTGTGATGATAAATAGAGTCTAAGGGTAACAGTTGCATCCTGAATACAGATGTAACATACTGGCGTTTTAAAATGTATCAGTGAGCAGATTACTTCTGACTCCAGCACTTCCGAAAACTGCTGCTGGTTTCTGAAGTACATGGGGAAGGCCACTGTAGTCCCAAAAGAGCCAAACAGACTCTGTGCCAGGACACTGCAACTTGTCTTTTTCATAATGCTTGGCAGGCAAGTGGGGTTTCAAGGAGAACCTGATACACTAGAGCAGCAGAGGGGAGATAATGCACCTCCAGCCACAGGAGGGTTTAGTTGATGCAGTTACTCCCAGTGCCATTTTCGTGTTGATTATAACTGACTGTCTTGTGCCTCTCCCTGTGAATGTCCCAGGGTCATGGTTTCAAAAACACTCACAGTCCTTTCATTTTTTATTGTATTTTTGTTTTATAAGGGATTTCAGCTAACTGCAACATGTTTTTGTGTACTGTGTAAACAACCTACTTGGAGCTGGGCAAGGAGTGGAAGGAGGAATTGAAGGATGTGGCCATTTTCAAAGCATCAGTCCTTGGCAGAATAGGGAGAATAGGCACACAGCTTAGTTCCAGTCCTTATTGCCAGTTCTTGCAATAGCTCTCTCCAGAGGCATTTGGATCCCTAATTCTTCATGCTGGCTGATCCATGGATCAGTTTTTTTGGAGCCTAGGCCTGCCTGTACTTCTAAGGGCTTCTCTGTAGTACCGCGCAGGGTCAATCTAAGATATACAACTTCAGCTACGTGAATAGCATAGCTGAAGTCAAAGTACTTAGAGCTACTTACCGCGGTGTCTTCACTCCGGTTGATGCTCTCCCGTCGACTCCGCTTGTGCTTCTCGTTCTGGTGGAGTACCAGAGTCAACGGGAGAGCACTCAGCGGTCGATTTATCGCATCTATACTAGACCCGATAAATCGACCCCTCCCCCCTCTGGATTGATCACTGCCCAGCAATCCGGCGGGTAGTGTAGACAACCCCTAAGAGTAGGTTCAGTGAAAGCAGCGTCTTCAGAGACAGAGGCCTGGTCTACACTACGCGTTTAAACCGATTTTAGCAGCGTTAAACCGATTTAACGCTGTACCTGTCCACACTACAACGCTCTTTATATTGATATAAAATCAATATATCTTTAAATCAATTTCTGTACTCCTCCCCAACGAGAGGAGTAGCGCTAAAATTGATATTACCATATCAGATTAGGGTTAATGTGGCCTGAAATCAACGGTATTGGCCTCTGGGCAGTATCCCACAGTGCACCACTGTGACCGCTCTGGACAGCAATTTGAACTCGGATGCTGTGGCCAGGTAAACAGGAAAAGCCCCGCGAAATTTAGATTTTCATTTCCTGTTTGGCCAGCGTGGAGCTCTGATCTGCACAGGTGGCAATGCAGTCCCAAATCCAAAAAGAGCTCCAGCATGGACCGTACGGGAAATATTGGATCTGATCGCTGTATGGGGAAACAAATCTGTTCCATCAGAGCTCCGTTACAGAAGACGAAATGCCAAAGCGTTTGAAAAAAAAATCTCCAGCGCTACACACGCTGCGTGACAAGCATAACGGAAGCCAGAGACTCAAATGGACGCTCATGGAGGGAGGGGTACTGAGGACTCCAGCTATCCACAGTCCACAGCAGTCTCTGAAAAGTATTTGGCATTCTTGCTGAGTTCCCAGTGCCTGTAGGTTCAACACATTGTCCGGCGTGTTCAGAATAGCTCCTCAATTACTCCCCTCCTCCCCCCCACATGAAAGAAAAGGGAAAGAATTGGTTTCCTTGACTTCTTTCAATTCATCTGTGTCTACTGAATGCTGCTGGTAGACACGATGCTGCAGCAGTGAAGCGCAGTATTCGCTCCTCTCCCTCCCTGGTGGCAGATGGTTCAGTAGGACTGGTAACCGTCCTTATCAACCCGTGAGTGCTCCTATGCTTGATAACTGCTGAATACCCCTGGCTGGCCTGAGGTGAGGCCGCTGGGGGGGGACGCCTGGGTAAAAAATAGGAATGATTCCTGGTCATTCCCAGTAGATGGTACAGACCGGCTGGTAAATGTCTTCATCATAGCAATAGGGCTGAGCTTCAATCAGCCCCCTCCCTTCCTGTTTAAAGAAAGGTTCTGTCCTCCTGGACTGTCATAGGCACACTGCTGGGCTTCTCTCTCTGCCCACGCTTATGTCTGCCTGGACTGCCATAGCACTGGGAGGCTGCCCTTCCCCTCATTTTATCTTACTAAAAACTCAGTGTTTCTTATTCCTCATTCTTTAATTACTTCATGACGCAAATGCGGGGACACTGCCCCGTGTACGCTCAGGAAGGTTGGCGGGAACGAGGGAAGCAACGGGTGGTTGTGCAGGGAACACCCCGTGAATGGCATGTACTCATCATTTCTGTGGGTATCTACAGCAGAGCACCTGTGCTCTCTGATACACTGGTTCTGTAGTACACTGCCCCATCTTCGCAGGCTGACTCTATTTTTGAGAAACCATAAAGGAGGGATTTGACGGAGTCATTCCAGTTTTGCTTTGCGCCCCGCGATCTCAGCTAGGGGGCACCCATGATAGCAGCAACATACAGAGGACAGATAACCATCTCTATTGCAATTTACCTGGCAGCAGATGGTACGAACGACTGGTAACCCTCTCTGCTGTCATGCAAAGCAAATGAATCTGCTGTGTAGTCTGGAGATCCCTCTGTCCGCGGCATCCAGTACACATACGGTGACTGTAAAAGAAAAAAACAACAAAAAAACAAAAACACAAAACAAAAAAAAAACAAACAAAGGCTGAATGGGCTCCATGGTTGCGTGCTATGGCATCTGCAGGGCAATCCAGGGAAAAAGGGCGCGAATGATTGTCTACCGTTGCTTTCCTGGAGGAAGGAATGACTGATGATGACATTTACCCAGACCACCACGCGACAATGATTTTTGCCCCATCAGCCACTGGGCTCTCAACCCAGAATTCTAAGGGGCAGGGGAGACTGCGGGAACTATGGGATAGCTATGGAATAGCTACCCACAGTGCAATGCTCCAGAAATTGATCCTAGCCTCGGACCATGGACGCACACCGCCGAATTAATGTGCTTAGTGTGGCCGCGTGCACTCGACTTTATACAATCTGTTTTATAAAACTGGTTTATGTAAAATCGGAATAATCCCGTAGTATAAACGTACCCAGACAGACAGAGAGAGAGAGAACTCTCTGAACAAACAGAAATGTCCTGAGGTTTCATCTAGGGAGGGCCATCTGCATCACATTGCTCATGGGCATTAAGTACTGCTGCTCCATTTAAGGTGTGAGTGGGAGAAAAATATGGTAGAGGATGGGCGAAGGAAACCTCTAAAAGCACAGCTCATCGCCACCTCTTCCTCCAAGTTATTGAGACATTGTTAGTATCTGGCCACCCCCAGAGCTACTGCCCATCCTGCCCTCCAGTGGAACCAGTAGGAAGGGGCAGTAAGTGTGCCATGATACCAGATACTGTTGCTGTTATGCAGAATCAGGGGCTAGAGGCGCTGCATACTATCCAAACACGGTGCAATTCTTGAGCTAGTATCATTGCTCAAACATCAGATGCATATGCAAGCACTACTAACCCAGCACTGACTTTTTCTAGGGACTCTCCGCCAGCTTTATGCAGACTTTGTGTTTTGTATGAAATACAAGCTTTGAAGGTCTCTTTAGTCAGCTGCAGGGAGTGGAGGGATATTGCACATTTGTTAAATACTTCCAAACAGTGCTGCTCAGAAGGGGGTGAGAGCATTTTCATTTGCTGCTGATTAAATATCTCCCTTCCTTCCTTCCTGCAGGATGGGAAACAGCTTGAGGACACACAAGGAATTTAATGTATTTTTTATTTTTGGTGGTTGAAAAATGTTAAAGGAATCTCTTGACCAAGAGACATCCTGGGTTCAGACCACAAATTGGGCTGAGCTATGAATACTCAAGATGTTATAAATCAAGCAAAAGCACCTCTGAGTCGCTATGATTTTCCTTTCCAAATTCTTGTCTGAATATTTCCGCCCCCTCTCTCCCTTCCAAAAAGTGACTTGATCTAATCAGTTTACAGTCACTTTGAGTGAATCTCTGAAGCAAATGAAAAAAGCTTACTTAGGGGAAGAATGAAATGGCTTTTTATTCTGAGGGACAATCCAAAGTCCTGGGATAATATGTAAATCTTCCACTCTTTGGTCACAGAAAGCTATCTTGTTCTCGGAAAAGGAGAAAATGTACACGTCCGCTTTCTGTGAACCTCTCTGAAATAGCAGAAGGTTTATTTTGCTGTTGCTGACAACACGGCTGCTCGCTAACAGTCACTTGGGAGCTTAATATTCTGGGATAGTATGTTTAGATAGCTAGCATGGGACTAATTTTCAACAATCAGGAAAATAAATGGAGGGGGAAGTGCACATACTCCACTGGCAAAGGAGTGACGAATATTAACTTGGTGCTAGATAAAGAAGAGATTTCCTATGTGCGGGCCAAAACTCCAGTGACATTTCAGTGGATAACAAGTAGCGATAAACCTTAAATAGCTCAGTAAATATAAACCCCAGTTTACCCTGGCCTGGGTTTATGCATCAGCATAGATGCAACTAAGCAATCTGCTAGCCACCAATGGCTGAATCAAGGCTATTCCTGAGGGTCCACAAACCAGGGAGCAGAATTTCTCTCTTGGTTCCCACTTACGTTTTCTGTCTCTGTATTTCTAATTATCTATCTTAGATTAGGTACTTACACTCATCCTATTGAAATACTGTCACATCTTGGGGTTTTGTTCTCACAATCTTTAATATGTTTATTAAGCATCACCCCTGTGAGGCAGGGTAGTGCTGTTGTCCCTGTTTTATAGCTGAGAAACAGGCACAGAATAACTTGCTCAGGGTCACACAGGAAGGCTGTGACAGAGCAGAGAACTGAACCCAGTCTCGCAGTTCCCAGGCTTGTGTTTTCTTAACGCTCTATTTAATATCAGGTTTCAAAAGCAGGTTATCATATCAAGAAATGTCACCATTATAAACATTTTGGTGGGCGTCTCCTTGATAAACACCGTCTTTTCGGCCCAGGCACATTTCCCATCTAGACTGAAAGCAAAGCAGCGTCTCCTTGCAATATTGTTAATCTGTTGTTAAGGGGAAAAAAAATCTGAACACCAGGCTTTTTTGTTAGCCCTGAATAGAATTATGCATCGTGAATAAAAACTGCTGTCAACATGCATTGGTTTCAAAACATTAGAGCATATGGTATGTGATTATCTGTATTGTCAAATGCAATAAAGGGAATTTGGATATAATAAAAAAAGTAATATTTTAGAAATTTGGTAATAAACTGTAGAAGAATTGACAAGCAGAGACTCTCTGAGGCCTGTAGGCAAATACATAGAAATGGCAGGACTTTTCAGCACAGCATGGAGTGGTCACAACAGATGAATTAGAAAAGAGCTTTGTTTCAATTCATGAACTTAACTTGGTTAGCTAAAATCTATTGCGCAATGGCTTTTCATCCCAGCATTTGCTGGAGAGAGTGACCTTTCTGTGGCTACTTGGTGCCCTTTTCAGCAATGTTTCCCTTCGTTCTCACCCACTGCTTGGTGGATATACAGCTTTAAAATAACTGAACTTGACTGATGGTTACCAGTTTAGAACAATAACTGAGACCCCACAGAGGCCAAAATAGAAGAAGCAGTATTGTCTTGTGATTAGAAAGGAGGGCTGGGAACCAGGACTCCTGGGCTCTGCTTCCATTTTTGCTACTGATTCACTGCATTATGTTGGGCAGGTCATTTGCCTTGTGCCTCACTTTCCCTGACTGCGGAAATCAGGATGATAACTTATCTCAGAGGAGAGTGTGAGACTAAATTAAAATGTACAGGATCCGATTATGGAAGGTACGATGGAAGCAGAGAATTGTGACATATAATAATATGCCCCAGGCACTCAGGAGTTCTGTGACATGAAAACAAGACTCCATCAACTACTGTAGGGACCATTCGTTGCAGATACCACTGATGATAGATGAGGTTTGGTGGTAAAGTCACTTGGTAGTCAGAGAATGAGGCCAAAGGTCAGGAAACATGAATTCTACCCACATTGCTGCTGACTCTGACCTTTGGCTTGTCCCGCCTAATCCCTGTTCCTTGATTTCCCACTTTGTAAAATTTTAATAACACCCTTCCTTCCATCCTCCTTCATAAAGCTCTCTTCCTCTAAAGAAAGGCGCTATATCTGTACTTATGATTATTTCCATAGCCCATTGTGATTGCTCTTTAACAGGGATCTCTCCTAAGCAACTGGAGGACACTCCCTTGCTCAAAGCAGAACATGCTTAGCATTTCCATCCCTGTCTGGATCTTGTTTTCGTATAGGCAAATAGGCCTGGATCGTGAGCATTAAAGATCTTGCTGATGAACCCGAACAGGTAGCTTTCACTTGTGATGGAAGATTCACTTGGTAGATATAGATACATTAAATGAATTTAAAAACAATTTGGAGTTTTTTTTATTTCCTTTTTGGTGGTGAAGGAGGGCTAATTTATATCAAGGTCCCCTGTTTTCCATTATGACTCCTTGGAGGACCAGAACTAGAGCATTTCGGTCATCAGCTAAAGGTGCAGGGAGGGTGAGGGATATTGAACAAAGAGAGTTTTTCACCCAAGTATTATCCAAAGTTGGAGTTAAATAGGTATAAACAAAAAGCAAACACGTAATAGAGTTGTAGATAATGTAACTGAACCCCTTGCCTCTCTCTCTAGCTCACGTTTTAGTCTCCTGTGGTTCCCCAGTTGCATTAGTTTTAGAATTCTCCAGCAAAAACCTAGAAGTTAAGACATGATATTTCTAATGCAGAAAGCCAAGCAGGAAAAAGAAGACACTGTTGGGGAGGTTGGAGGGGAAAGAAACTTTCAGGCCTTCTTTATAGACAGAAACAAAGCAAGGAACCCTGACACGAATGCACCTCTCACGCACATACACACAATTTTTCTCAGGTCACTGTTAATTCTTCTAAATGATCTATGAGTATATTAATGCCTGCTGTTAATTAACAATATAATAAAACTGGCATTTCATAAACTGCCATGTAGCGCATGTTTTAGTCATTATGTACTCAGCGGTTTGGTTTCGGAATGCTAATCGAATAAAATTTTAATGAAGATTTGTTGCTATGAAAAATTTATCAGGAAAAGTTCAGGTGCTGCTTACATTAACGTGGCTTGTAATATGCAGCGAGGTTTCCCCTTTCACACCAAGCGCTGAAAATACATTTTAGTTAAAACTATTCTTTTGATAGAAGAGCAAAACTGAATAATGAGCTCTTAAGTCAGTGCCGTTTTATTACTAGGAGCAATTATAAAAGGGGCTCCTACCCTTTATCTAAAAGTCATATTTTTGTTTAGTTCATGCAGTTTTGCCTCTCCATTGTTGCTCTGTCCTACTCCATTTTGGAGTCCACTCAGCTGTGAAGCAAGTACACAACAGAATCCAGTCTTTCTCTGCAAGGGTGGATCTAGCTGCCAAAGCCCTAAGGAAGGAAGGGAGTGTGTGTGTTGGTCAGAACAAGAGACTGGTAGGAGTCCCAGACTCTATTCCTCACTCTGAGAGTGAGTTGCTGTGTGAGAGAGGGTGGTGCAGTGGTTAGGGAACGAGTCTGTTACTTAAAAGGCCTGTGTTCAATTCATTGCTCTACTAGAGACATCCTATGTTACCCTTGGTCAGTCACAGTGTCACTCTGTGCGTCAGTTCCCCCTCTGACCATGGGGATCATAGCACTGCCCTACATCACAGAAGTGTTGTGATGTTAAATTTAATTAGAGGATTGTAAGCCCCCTATTACTGTGGTAGTCAGGGCCCTCAGGGCCACATAAGTACCCTGGGTAGCTCTCAACTTCTCTGTGAACATATGTAACATACTGTACCTACCTTACGGCTTGTCTTCACTGCAGTGTTAGCTTGAGGTATAACTCAAATGTTGCCCCTAATTCAAGTCCCATCCACACACGAAAAGCTCTAGCTGAAGTTAGGTGGTGCTTTCTCTCGGGCTAGCTGGCCTGTCCGGGGGGTGAAGCTTGAGTGCTGCTGATGTTCAGGGTATTAAGGCTACTCAGAGCTGCTAGTACAACCACTTTGTGCAGCTTGAGTGTATCTCACAGTGTGGCCGCTCTCACTTGAACCAGGCTATCTTGGTATGTCTTCATTGCCATTAACCTGAGTGACTGGCACCCAGGTTCACCATGCCTGGATGTGAGCATTCCCACAGCAAAGCCGTTACTGTGTCCACACTGCACTTGCCCATGTATGTTTCTCCAGGGGCATATCCCATGGTCCTTTGTGTTGAGATGCTGTAGGATTCTTTCTCAGTACTTTGTGTCAATTGCAGGAGAACTGGTCTGTCCTTCAGGGAAGGTTGTGAGAAGGCCACTGGAAGACTAGCAGCACTGAAGTGGTTTTGCCTTACTGCAAAGTGGGTAGTTCCAGTCGAAACTAAATCAGAGCCTAGGCTTTAACCCACACTCCCAGCCGGGTCAGCTTGCTTAGGCTTAAAGCACCTTGAGAGTTTGTCAGAGGTCTCTTTTGTGGGGGTGATGGTGGGGTCTGGGCTAACTGTGCAATGAAGAGTCTTAACAAATAAACACACCACGCCTTGAATTCTTCAAACCACACAATAACACTAACCTGCTGTGTGCTTCCACAGGTTTCGGTGCCTGAACACCAGCGGGCTACTTTTCAGAGGTGTTGAGCAAACACAACCCCTCCTGAAGTGAACAGGAACCCAGCACCTTTGAAAATCAGAGTGTTTTTAGCTAGGTGCCTTAACATGGATTATAGAAGCTTAACTTTAACACAGAGATTTGAAAAGTTTGGCTGGAAATTGTGCCTCTGAGGGAGGGGAACAACCCCCCTACCTCCTCCATCACACTGTTAGAGCGGAGTTTGCCATGGGGTCAGTTTAACAAGGAAAGTTTTTCACATTCTTAGATACATTTTTTTTTTTAATACCCTTGAATGACAGTCCCTTGCAGTGGGAGGATGGAAGGGGAATCTGAGCCTTGCAGTTCTCCAGAACAAAAGCTGAGGAATATCTTCCTGGTGCCCTTTATCCACCTGTGTGGCTGACCTCAGCTCTTTGCTTTCCTGCTGTGTTAGTATTAAGGCTAGCACCTTTTGTGGACGTCTCAATCTGAAGCAGTTGTCTGCAGATTTAATTTTGAGAATTTACTTCTTAACTGCAATAATATCTATGTCTGTCATGAGAAGCCGACTATTTTCCTGACCAACCCAAGACACACACGCACTAAATGGATTTGTGAGCTAATCTTCTGCCTTGATGAGTGTCATTCAGAGAAATGCTGCTGTAGAGCACCCTTTAGAATTAAACGCGGTTGGTATTTTCCAACCTAGACCACAGGCATTCCTTCCCACCCCCTGTTGGTTAACAGTAGGCTAGGATGGGACTTTATTCTCAGTACAGAATATTGTGCCTTCAAATACAATCATCAGTATTCTCAGCATGTTTTCATATATGTGGGGTGGGAAGGGGGTAGTGAAAGTGTGCATATAAATGAAGTATTTTTTACACACGTGCATATATATGAATGTGTGTATTATATATTTATATCCGTACAAGTGGTGATACTTGGACCTGGCCTAATGGACAGCGGATTTCCTCACTCTGTAGTTGAGTCATTTCACTGTGGCTGTTGGTATGATCTCCACTGGGGCCCCTAGGTACTATCTTGTTACAAATAATGAATAGTAACTCAGTGTTTTGCGAAAGGCAGTGTTGTAATACTCCTGCCACCTGGTTCCTTCTTCTTGTCCATGTTGCTTTCTTGCCTAGGTTTGCTTGCTAGTTTATAGTTGTGTTTACACCACTCCTTTCTGTGGGGTAGGGGCTGGGAGAACATCTGACACGCTGACAGCTGCATGATGGAGGCGAGTGTGTCACACTCCTTGCTGAATAAACAGACAGGCATGCCAACAGAAATGTAAATGAATCCTGTGGGTGAGGTTGCTGGTGGGACTAGAACATGGATCCCCAGCATTCCTAGGCAGCAGCGCTAATTGAGAAGCTTGAAACGCTCACATAAACACTCCCCTCAGCTTCTCCCCACAGTTCCATGACTGGTCTGGAGCCGATGCAGAAGGCAGACTTACATTCTGAATGAAGACTAAGCACACGTTCAGTATTCTGTACACCCAGCTACTTTTTTGGGGAGGAATCTCATATACAGTAAAAGCTTTGGGGGTGAAGGGGGGTACCAGTGAATCCAATATTCTGGTTAACTGGGAGTTATGCTTTACCAATGGAATACCAATATTCAAAGAATTAAAATACAATGAAATGAATAAAATATAAAATACAGCAGTACAGTATACAGGTATTTACCAATCCAGTAGTAGCACTGCACTGCAGAGGGATTGGTTTCTTGAAGCACTTACATGCATTCAGGTAAAGTTTTCTATACAGTAGGTTATCTTATGACACTACATATCACTATGGGCAGTGTATGGCGTACACCCAGATCACTAAAAATACACTTTAACACTAAAATTATACTGAACATAATTTAATCTTTCTTTGACTCAGAAGGCACTTCAGGATCTTGCAGTGCCTCAGGGTCATCATTATCAACATCAATTATCATTGTAGCTGTAGAAGGTGTAGGAGATTGGGCTGAATCTGTAATGACCCTAGGACACACCCTGGAAGCTGCTTTTTTGAATAAATCCCTGATATCAGCTTGCTTACTTGCCTTCTGCCTCTTTTGCATAAAAGTAGAGTGCAGAATGTGCAATTGCACAACCTCCTGGGCAGTATACCAGTCCCGGTTACTAGATTGAAGATTTGTATTGGGAGAGATCAGAAATGCCAGTTAATAGAGTTTTCCAGTTGATAAAGTGCCGAATAAAACAGCTTTTACTATATTTTCATCTCTTGCAGAAAAAAAATCTCTATATTGAAATTAAAATGATGGCAGCTTTCATCCAAGGAACTCAGGTCTCTCTGCATACATTAATGAATTATGCATACTGCGCCTTAGGAAAGCAGACATCATTTGTACCAAGTTGACAGGTGGGGAAACTGAGTCAGAGAGCAAGAGAGTGATTGTGCATAGGCAAGACACACAAGGCTCAAGTTAGAAACAGCTAACTGCAGACTAGTCAAGAAGATGTTAAGCTCAAGCTGGCTCTGAACATGTTATAAAAAGAAGCATGATGACACGGTCTTTGATATATTTGGTTTCAGTCTCCATTTCATGCAGTAGCCACCTATCACAGCCATATCACTGTTCAGGTTTTCTTGAGACTTGTGGAAGTCACAGTTCCTTGAGGCCAAGCAAAGATCATGGGTGCATGTGACCTGCCTGGTGATAGTGTTCAGTAGGTCATAGATAAATACATTAAATAGGTGCCGGCACTTGCAGGAGTCTGTTCTGGATTCTCCAGGTCCTGGTTTTGAGGTCTGAGACACAGGGGGGTTAAATGACTTGTCCAGAGCTATATAGTAGGTCAGTGTCAGAGCTGGGACTAGCACCCAGGAGTGCTGACGCTCATATTCTTGCTCCAAGCACCAGATAATTCTTGCTTCCAAAGCCAAGAGTCCTGATTTCTAGGTTTTTTCACTTGATAAGTAACTCTTCCTCCAGTAAAAAAGTTTGGAACATGTCTGATTTTTTTTTAATTTTTTTTTTTTTTTGTCATTTGCTATGAAAATATTTCTTCCTAACTTAGTAAATTCTGTTTTTCTTTGTCTTTAAGTAGAAGATTTGGTAACAAAATTTACATCATCTGATTTCTATGCTCCCTATCCTTCTGATGTAAGTCTATTATTTTATTTTATTTTTATTTTATTTTATTTTATTTATTATTTATTTTATTATAAGGAGGAGGTTTGACAGCCTCAGGTGTTAGATAGCTTACTAAGTAAATTTTTCCCTTCTGATTATGAGAGATGTGTGAATAAAGTAGAACCATATTGATTCACACCAATCTATGCATGGACTGTGTGAGAGCCACTTGCAATTCCCAGCAGCACCAGAAAGCTTTGCAACAGGGAGAAATATGACCAGGCAAGTTGAGAAAATAAATTAAACTAGTGTCAACTTTTCTTGTTTCTTCCCTCATTATTAATGGATGGAATGGGGCTCGTTTATCAAGAAGAGGAAAAATTAATTGACACGGGCTTTAATATTATTATGCCTGGCTTGTCTGGTCACATTTCTTCATTTTTTTGAAAGGCATTTTATTACAGTTTACAGCGACCAGCTGCCAAAACTATTGGTGTAAACAAGAAAGCAGGTGCATAAATAATGCTGCCATGGAACTAGAGGTTTTGTGCATCTAGGCTTAAGTAGCTTAAGTAGAGGAGAAAGGAGAGGCATAAAGCAAATATAGATTAGATCAGATATCAAGAAGTAATATTAGAAGGGAATGTGGTACTGTCTTAATATTTTGTCATTATGTTAGCTGTGCCTCACAAATGGATATTATGGGGGTAATTATTTACGTCCATCAGAACATCTGTATGTTGGCAGGTGGATGAACTCTGGAACTGATAGGTTTACTGGTGATGGAATGTGGGGATCTACCATAGGCCTGATCCTGCACGGTGCACAGATGAGGAGGGTTGCCAAGTGTCTGGTTTTCGACTGGAATGCCTGGCCAAAAAAGGACCCTGGCGGCTCCGGTCGGCACTGCTGACCAGACTGTTAAAAGTCCAGTTAGTGGCACAACAGAGCTAAGGCAGGCTTCTGCCTGTCCTGGAGCTGCACAGCTCCCAGAAGCTCCCACCCTAATCCAACCCCCTGAACCAGTGGTGAAAATGAGCGAGTGAGGGAGGGTGGGGAGAGCAAGTCACGAGGGGGGGCAGGGAATGGAGTGAGCAGAGGTGGGCCTTGGCGGATGGGCGGGGCAAGGGTGTTGGGTTTTGCGCGAGTAGAAATTTGGCAACCCTACACGGTGCAAATGCCCACACAAGGACTATGCAGCTGCAGAGCGTTGCATGTATGAGACAAGTGCAAAGAAGCCCGAACCTGCATTAACAAAAGCACTCCCATGCAATTGCCAAGTTATTTTTTCATAGCAGCAGAAGTGAGAGCTGAGAATTTATTACACTTATTTGCATGCTGAAGATGGTACATAAACCCAAGTCTCCTCTGATACACACTTTCTCCTTTCCATGCTCTGCTCTCTTTAGATTATTTTGTGGTCATGGAAGAGGCTTGGTGATTATCGTGTATATTATTTGTATGACAATAGCCTTTAAGATATGTCTGCACAGGGATAAAAAACCCATGAATGGCCAGGGTCAGCTGAGATGACTTCACGGGGCTCTGGGGCTGAAAAATTGCTGTATAGATATTTGGGCTTGGGCTGGAGCCAAGGCTCTGGGACCCTGCAAGAGTGGAGCTCCAGCCCAACCCAATGTCCACACAGCAAATTTTAGCCTCTCAGACCAAGCGTCATGAGCCAAAGTCAGCTGACCCGGGCCAGCCAGAGATCTTGTATCCCTTTGTAGATGCACCCTTACAGGCCCAACTGCTCTAGGTACTGTGCAAACACTTAGTAAGAGACAGTGCCTGCCCCAAAGAGCTTACAGTTTAAATAGACAAGACAGACAAAGGATGGGAAAATGGAAGCTCTACAGGTGGGGAACTGAGGCTGAGAGAGAAAGTGAGTTGCCCAAGGTCAGGGCCGGTGCAACCATTTAGGCAACCTAGGCGGCCTCCTAGGGCGCTAGGATTTGGGGGGCGCCATTTTCTTCGGCAGTAACTGCGGCGGGCAGATCTTTGGCCCTGGTCACCACCAGCATTTAGGCGGAGGCAGCTGGGGCAGGGGAGCGTGGGGAGTGCCACCTGCAGCAAGTAGTAAGGGGGAGCACGGCACGCAGGGAACTCCTAAGCTGATTGGCGCCGCAAGCCTGGGACACGGGAGAAGTGAAGCGGCCACGGCGTGCTCGGGGAGGAGGCGGGGCAGGGGTAAGCTGCTTCACTTCTCCCGCCTCCCAGGTTGCGGCGCCAATCAGCTTAGGCAGTCCAAGCCTCGGAAGCAGGAGAAGTGAAGCAGTGACAGTGTGCTCGGGATGGAGACGGAGCAGGGGTGAGCTGGGGCAGGGTGGGGGTGCCTCAGGGCAGAGCGGGGAGCTGCCGCTGGGGGTGGCGCCTCAGGGCAGGGGTGCTGGGGGGTGGGAGGGCACAAGGTGGAAGTTTCACCTAGGGCGCAAAACATCCTTGCACTGGCCCTGCCCGAGGTCATAGTGAGTCCGCAGTAGAGGTGGGAATTGAATCCAGCTATCCTAACTCCTAGTCCAGTGCCTTAACCACAGGACCATCTACCTTTTATGAATCATTTCTGGGTGAAGATTTTATTTAGCTTATTCTCAGCAGTAGTGAGTGCTTAGCCTCAGTTGCTCTCTTGCACTGGAGCCCAGTCGTGTTGCTTCGTTGGATGCATGGACTTGAAAGATCAAGACCTATACGTCCCTGTAAGGTGGGAAAGTACCTCTAGCACAGTATGCTTCTTTCACATAATTCTATGGATAAGGGATAAGCTCTCTGTATGTGCACGTGCATGTGTGTACATGTATGTAGATCTAGCGACACGTAACAAAATATACATGTACCCAGAGAGAAACTCTTGACTATACTGAAACTTTCTACTAACTGGCAAGAGAAAATAGCTATGTCTCATAACAATGGTGTCGTCTCGGCTTTATTTCACCAAAGCTGACACAAACCCTTTCCAGTGATGACAGAGGTGTGAAATATAGCTGACTTCTAGTGTGAAAAACCCAAACACAGCACACAGGAGCATGATTTTCTGAGCAATTGACACTTCGCACTTATTTATCCTTCTGCTGATTTTAAATTGTTTTAATCTTTATGGCTTCAGTCATTTACTCTGAACAGTGTTTCTCTGATTTGTGGGGTACTGTGATAGAATGTCACTACAGAGTAACTCTGTTTAACTACATAGAACTGTGGGTGGAAGAGGTTCTATGAAGTGTACTTGGATAAACAGAGTTCTGGATCAGTGACGGATTTTCTGTGCAAAGGATGCTCGTTGGGGCGTATTCAAACCTCTCAGGCCAGGGCTCTGCAGAGGTGTCAGAAATGTTTGCAGTGAGAGTTGGAGCTGCTTGCAAATTTTGTGTGTTTTGGATTGTTAATGAATCTGTTTCGTCAAAATTTGCTCTCTGGTGTGAATTTTGCACTTGCACCCGGTTCCCAGTGAAAGGAACTCTTTTGCAATTTGCAGTTTGAAATGCTTGCCTGTTTTCTGTGTGAAAAGAGCACTTTCATCAAATAAATTGTCTGACGCCAAATAGTAATAATTTTTTTTTGCTAAACTTTGAGAGAGATATCACCCATCTCTTATAGATCTTGTGAGAAGGCTTGAGGTTTATTAGGTTCTGCTGTTAGCATTGTAACCTGTTTGGGCCAGAGGCTATCATTTAATATATGTTTGTACTGCACTTAGCACAATAGGACCTTGATGTGGTGGCCTCTGTGTGCTACTGCAAAATAAAAGTAGATAATAATCTAAATAATGTTCTTTAGATTGCCGTTACTTTAAACATCTGGCAGTCTCACAGCTCCATTCCCTGATATGCCAGCTAACCACTTGGATTCAGAGGAAGTTGCCTTGAAACCCATGGGCTATCTTGTACCCTTAGTTTCTGTACTCCCAGCATCATTAAGAGTAGTACAAGAGGACTGAGAACACAATTATTCTTAATGCGGAGGGGGATGGTATTTTCAAGCTTAAAATAAAAACTTCTCTAGCCCATTTTTCTGTATTTTCTCATGAAAAGAAAATCTTCCCAACTTAAGTTGAATTTTCAGCCATAAACATATGGCCTGATTTTCAGTGATGTTAAGCATCTGCAGCTCTCATTTAAAGGTGGCTGCAAGGGCTGCAAGATCCTCAGCCTCTCTGAAAATCCGAACCTCCTTGAAATCAAGAGTAGACTAACTATATAATGTGTTGTACAAGCTAAGTGGTTTTATTGGCACTTCATAATAGTCATCAGGCATTGTGAGGACTTGCTGAGACTTATAAGTAAATTGCCATCTTAGACTGCAAAGGTTCACGATTTAAAGAGAAAGAGGTACAAAAATCATTATTTATCCACGAGAAGGCACATTAACAATCACCTTCAAAAGCATTGGTATCTTAGCTTTTTTTCAGAAAAGGTAGACTGAATAGGAGCCACAACTCAGCTATGAACATGTTTTTGAGAGACTGAGAGGAAGAGGAAGATTATTCTCTAGATAGGTAGTATAGAATTGTAGGGTTGGAGTGGTAATCTAGTCCATCCCCTGCACTAAGGCCTGGCGAGCTGTACCTAGACCATCTTTGACAGGTGTTTGTTTAACCTCCAGTGATGGGCATTCCACAACGTCCCTTGGTAATCTATTCCAGTACTTAACTATCCTTAGAACCCTCCATCCGTCCCTTCACCCCCAGTTTTTGTGACCCATAGTGAGCTGGAGCTCAGTGAACGTGACATAAATATCCATTTGTGTGCATGCTTAGCCTTTCCAAACCACTGTACAGAATGAATCTAGAGGTATTTGCTTTTGTCTGGGATAGTGTTTACTACATTAATCAATCCCCCTGAAGAAGTTCTGGGCCCAATTTCAGTGTCTATCAACAGCCATTGACCAATATGTGAATGGGATTAAATGATTTTTTTGAGCAGATGATAAAGGAAGGTTTTTTTCACCTGAAGGTCACGAATCCTGTCGCTGCTTCCTTCAGTGATCTCACTTGGCTCAGAGGCTCTCATCTGGGGGCATTTGTTTCCTCCTTTATATATTTTCCCTATTCTTTGTCTTTTCTTTTACAGAAAGGATTATTCAAATGAATATTCAGTTTTGTTCATTTGAATCAAAGGGTGAGGGGAACCCAACTGTTTGACTCTGTTAAGTGCTTATCTCTTAAATAGAGCTTGTTAGCTTCCAATAATAGCTTCATTCAGGAGGATGCAGTATAATTTCATTTTAAAATGTGTGCTCCTTGACAACCGGAATCCTATTTATGTCACCATTTTAAACAGCCTTCTTTGTTTTGTGTTAATCTCTTTCATACACTTTCTATGGAATGTTTTTTGTTGTTGTTGACTCTTGGTACCTCTCATAAGAAATAATCAACTGTTTGAGCCAGAAAGCTTTAGAAGAGTTTGGGTAATTTAAAAATGAGTATGTATTCATTATACTGACTAATGGGGCATGCATACAATATTATTTTTCTGATGCAGTTGTTAAAAGTTGGTAGCTGGGTTTTTTTTAAATTTTATTTTAAATATACCACAGATTATTTTATGAGATTTTGATTCCGGAGCAAATGATCTGTTTGGAGTTGCTGCATTTAAAATATGATGTGATCTCTTGGTGAATGTCCAGTGGGTTTTAAGTGGTTGTACACGTGTGGATTATAGGCTACTGGATGCTTTCCAATCAATTAAAAATGTCAGTGATCATAAAGCGAAGACGTTATTATGAGCATAGTGCCATTGATCCTATTGCACTTTGCAAGCTAGAGGCTTGATCCTGCACACGCTGTAAAACATACAGCGCTTGTTGAACTGTCACCTCCTCTGGGGTGGAGATTAGCTGCAGGGGAATTTGTGGCCTGTGTCTGATGTTTAGTATATGGGTGAGGTAGAGGGGGGAACAAGCCTTCTGCTTTGACAAGTGCTATGTCCATATGTAGGGTGACCAGATGTCCTAATTTTATAGAGGCAGTCCTGATATTTGGGGCTTTGTCTTATATAGGTGCCTATTACCCCGTCCCGATTTTTCATACTTGCTATCTGGTCACCCTATCCATAAAGAGCAGATGGCACCTTGATTTTAAGGGCTGTTCTAGAGCTCCATTCTTGAACTGAGTTGGTCCCTCTCTGGAGGCTAAGTGGCTAAATCAGGATGTGACTAAGTGGTTCCAGGGGCAGTAGGTATTACAAACCCAGTGCTTGAATCCATCCCTTCCTTCTTGTTTTGATCTGACATGGCCCTCCAGTATGGGTTCGTTCCCTATAAGAATGCAGTAGGTTACTCACTGCAGGGAAATAAAAATAAACATTTTCATTTTCCTCAAAGGCTGCTACCAATAGAAACTAAAAGAGGCTTGTGCAGTCATAGTGTTAAATTCTTCTAATAGAGAAAAAGAGATTGTTCAGCACAGGTTGCCACTTGAAACCTCTGGCGGGCTGTAGCATGATTTGAAACCTATATACTTCAGTGATATTGGGGGTTTTTTTCTTTTAAGTTTCTGTCTAGGTTTAAAATTTCAGATTAATGCCATATTACAGGAATTTGGGTAATGTATTTACACTGGGAATTTCAGCTTTGTTGCAACTTTCTGATGATTATTTTTTAAACGAGGGCCAAGGTTTGGGGTTCGTTTAACCTTTGTTTCTATCACAATGATTTGTTTTGAAGCACAAAGTCACAAGAGTAAATTCACCCTGTGCAAAGGACGGACATTACACCTGTGTACTACTGAAACCCTGAAAGTCGGACTTAAATGGTGGTGGCCCTTCAGGACAACAGAGAATGTCACCCATAATGAGCTGATGGTCCCATCTCAGCTTTATAATTCAGAACCCTCCTGTTTCCCTGTCCTGCCATCTAGCCACTAGCGTGCAGTCATCTTGCATTCTTCTTGTTTTCCTTTGTTAATCATCACTTTAACTAATTCATTGCAGATGATAATGCATCCACTAGGTAAAATGATTACACAGTTAAGGAATAGCATTTACTGATAATTAATTGTTTCATTGCTTCTTTGCTTTTCCACGAGAGGAAGAAATAAATGTGTTTAGACATAATCAAGTTTGTTTTCTCTCATCAAGCCAGATAGACAGGCATGTTTGAAATGGTGTAGCTCTTTTAAAAACCTGCAAATGAGTGTTGACACCATTGGATTGTTCTGTTGTTCCTATTATAAAACCTGTAAATCCAGAAAGCTGTATGTCTATCTTCTTTAATCAAACAAATCATTTCTTCATAAACCTGTATTTCTGCCTTATGCATGCAAGTGGGATGGAGTAACCTGTTTCCTAGTTTGAACATGTAATGATTTTTGTGGGTTTTCTACTGCAGTTATACACATTAACTCTAATTTCCTGAAAATTCCCCTTCTCTTCTTGTTACTTGTAGTGAGACCTGAAAAAAATCAAAACTGAAATCCTCCACTGCAATATTCGCTAATGAGTTACTAATGATGAAGATGTTTCTGGAACTCAGACAATTAATGTCTTGCAGAACTGGACTGGACATTTCATTCTGCTGGGCAAAACTGGTTCCCTGTGGTGTGCTGCTCTAATAACACCAATAATTACTTAACACAGTGTGGGTCCCTAGATTCCTGGGATGTCGTGTTTAGTCTGTTAACCACAAAAATTTTAGTTGCAACTGCAGTCCTGTGTAAGGAAGAATTAAGCGGAACAATTTAGAAGACAAATAAAGGGACCAGTTTGAATAAGATGATTCAAGATGCTACATGCTTGAAGAACTGAGTAAAATAGCTTTCTGAACAAAGATGCAAAGGGAAATCTTCGGATGTTAATGTAACATAATTGTCAGATGTTGTGACTTCTAGGATATTTTGAAACCATTCTGAGTTGTAATTTACCTAAGGAGAGGTGTCGGGGGGGGGGGGGCATTCAACAGTATTAAAATTACTCTGTGTTCCTAAACCAATCAACTGGTAGGTGCTTAAACCTTGCTAGTTCACTCTAATCACTGAGAGACGCATTGAGGATAGCAGCGGTCTGTGAATTTATGAATAAACAAACACGCATGCACAACTTCAAGGGCACTGTATTGCAAAATGTAGTTTGTTCACTTGCTCTGACAAGCATAGTTTAGTTTTAATCATTTGCTACTATGAAGTTTTCTAGTAAATGTACTGTGTGTGTTAAAGCAATGGAAGGCGTGGTAATAGAACACTTCACTAGAGCAACTTAGCAGTTGCAGAATCTTTGCTGAGAATCAAAGTGGGGAGGGCCAGGTTTTGGGAATGAAGAAACAGGTTAGTGGATGCAAAGTGAGAATTGGCAAGGTTTGGACTGTATTCCCTCATAACCAGAATCTCTGGGTTTGTAACATGCAACGGGCTGGATTCTCAGTTAGTGTTAGTATAGCAGCTCATGGAAGTCAGCAGAGCACCATCAATTCCTGCCTGCTGAGTATCTCCCCCAGTGTCTGTGAACAAGATATTTACTTTCTCATGTGCAGCTGGTTTACTAGTGCAAAACTATTTATGTAAAAGAAACTAGACAGTTTGTGAGCTTATTTATCTCCCGTCCCTTCACCATCATTTTGGTTTGATTTAAAACACGAGTTGCAATGGACTTATGAGTGCAGCATTCATTTCTGTTCATATAGTATTGTGTGCGGAAGATACATACTTCCAATATCGAAGCCAAAAAGACTTTTTTTAGTACTAATTTGGAGTTTGGGTTTGTTATATTGTTTTATTGGGAGCCTTCATGTTGTCTTAATAGATTTTGATATTTATCCATTGAATGCTTGAAAGAAACACGGTGCTTTGTAGGTTTTTTTTTTTTTTTGAAAAAAAGATGGGTGAAAATCAATATGCATAGCTGTAGCTGGCTGCCAAGCTTCTTCAGTGTGGAGTGTCTCAGATAGCATGGACCCAACAGAGTAAATACAGTGTATAGCTGGCGGGCAGACAGCATGCATCAAACAACCTTAAACTGGCCCAAATCCATAGCTCCTTTGAAGCGGCAGTAGAGAAAAGATGAGTGATCAGATCAGAGGTCTTAAACTTAAATCGTTTCTTAGAGGCCTCCGGATATCCTGATGAGGTATTTGAGGAAGTAATTCAGGAAGAAAGGGACAAATAACCACCTCCAAATCTTGGCTGACCCTTAGGGTTCACTGTGTCAATGTGCTGAAAGGACAAGCCAGGACCTGCTTTGATCCAAGAAGCACTTACTATAGTGACTGCTTCCCTGTGAGAGCAAAGCCAGTGTCTTTTGACCCTTATAAATAACAGATGAGTAAATTTTTTGTTTACTCAGAGGCAAACGTAAACAGAAAGTGCTGATACATGTTTGTGAAATCATTAATTTTTTTTATTCTTGATGCTAGTGGTGTTGGGTAAATGAGGAATCATTTTCTCTCCCTTTTTGAATGTTTGTTCTTTGTCGCTTAATGAATCAACCCTAATGGAGAAGTCTCTTGGAATTTAAGAAGAACTGAAACTAATAGAGTTCCATAGAAATGTAACAGGGTTCTGTATGGATTACTCCAAACACCTATAAAATGTAATAAGAATTATTTCTGTTCTCTGGGTTTTTGAGCCATCCAGTAGCTAGGAAATAACTGTCTATAACATTCTATAGGATGGATCAAAAAAATCTATAGGAAGGACAGAACCCTATTAAATATCTGATATTTTGTCTCATTCTTGTAATATATAGGAGTTTTCCATAATGGCACAATAGAAAGTGTGGGTGTGTAGTTGTGTGCATTATTATTATTAATAATTATTTGTATTTCTGTAGCTTCTAGGAGCCATAGTCCTAGACAGGACCTCATTGTGCATGTGTGTGTGAATGGTGACAAAAATCCAAACTGCCCATAAAATGACATATTTAAATGAAGCCTCTGTTATTTTAATATAATTAATATTTTCCTTATACTTTCCTTCTTTCTCTCTTTTAATAAATAGGATTTGGCTTCGTAACTTTTGAAAATGAAGACGTGGTGGAAAAAGTCTGTGAGATTCATTTTCATGAAATCAATAATAAAATGGTAAGTTTTTCCATTGTGCATGTCAGCAGTAGAGAAATCTCACCATTTATCACAAAAACATGCTGTGCCCATGTGGTCCTTTGGGAAAATGTTCTCCACAAAATTAATTGTTTTTAGACATCCTGTGTCAGATGTTTGTCTTTATAGTGGGGTGAACACCGGGTTATGAATTTTGCTTATTTAGCTCTTATTTTTCCCACTAACCTGAGGGCGTATAGGGAGGTTTTCGTTAGTCAGGTACCTAGTAATTGTCATACTGGGTCAGATTGGTGACCTGTCTACTGTAGTGTCTATCTTGGCTGTGGTCAACGCCAGATACTTCAGAGGAAGGTGCACTTAGACAAAATGGGGTTATCAGTAGAATTGCACAGGTGTATCAGAGAACAGGAATTTGACTCAGCAACCATAGGGGGTGAAGATGATCGAAATCGGGCCACTTGATTATTCTCAAATGCCATCATCTTCCAATAATCCAAGTTCTTGTCTCTCTTCTCCTGATTATCCCACTTTCCCCAATCTCCCCTATATAACATTTTGCTATTGGGAAGAGAAGTACAACCCCATTTATGGCCACCGGTTGGGCTTCTCAACACGGGAAAAACAACTGGAGTAGCTACTGCAGAATAAGCTAACTCAGATCAATTTCCCTATGTAGACAAGCCCCAGTGCTGCTTAATACTGTAGCTGCCCACCAGAGGGAGCCAAAAAGAGTCATGGTGCACTGCTGTCATGCTGATACCATGTAACCTCATATCTCTTAGAAAGCACCTCCAGATGCACCTGTCCTAATACAGGAGCAAGGTGATTCCTGAAGTTCTTCTAAAGCCCAGTCTCCTCCTGGGTAGAGAGTTGCTCTGTCAGCAAAGCCACCTAGCCAGATGAAAAAAAAAATTGTATGGAATAACTTTGATATTTTCAGTTAAAATATTCTTTTCCCTTTGTCAAAACATCCCTTGCTTCTCAAATATGTATTCAGATATGCATTGTATAGTGGTCTGATATGTGTTCACTGACTTTAAATTCAATAATAGAGCTTTTAGTGTGGATAAGATCAAAGCAATCTCCTTAGCATATGCTAGAGGCCTGATTCAATATTTGACTTGCTAATTTTTCCCAGGGCACTGAAATAATATTCTTCATATTGTTCCTCACTGCAATGTGCATCTGAAATGAAAATAACTTCTCCTTAGCATTCTATATGTTGAGATGTCAAGCTCAGACTTTAAAGGTGGGGGCTGCACAAAGAGGACGGCTCTTACTTTGGATCTGTTAACTTTAGTGCACTTTGTGCCTATATTAGGCTGTCTTTCTTAGACTGGTTTATTCAGAATCTTTTCTTTTGGCCAATTACATTTTAGTGTTCCCCAGTAGTTACCAATGGCCCTTACAAATGCAGAGTGAAACAAATATGGGCTGAAATAATGCCCCCCCAAATGCTTATTCTTTTGTATATTAGCTAAATGATGTTCGTCCGAATAAGCCATCCAATTAATTGTTTTTCTTTATTAAAAAAAAGAGTTAAAGCTAAAGGTAAAAGTGTTAGTTTAAACGAGTGCAAGACTCACCAGCTGGTGAAGGAAAAATAGTCTTTTCATATCCCTTTCTGCAGGGTTTGCTTTATTTCCAAAAATCCCAAACTGAAAACTGCAACAAATCAGTCTTGTCATGTGACATCAGATCACTTGTGTAATAGACTGGGACTTGGAAATCCTTTCCATGCCAATGCACCTTCACTGCATGTAACAATGGCCCTCTGTGCAGATGTTTTTATACAATAAAGACCCTAATCAGGATTGGGGACTACTAGGTGCTGTAAAAAACACAGAGATATAATAAATAGCTCTTACGTAGCACTTTTCCTCGGTAGATATCAAAGCACTTTACAAAGGAGTTTGGGGAAACTGAGAAACAAAGTGACTCTTTGGTCAGTGGCAAACCTGGAAATAGAACTCTGCTCTCCTGCGTCTCAGTTCAGTACTCTATCCACTAGACCACACTGCCTGCCAAGTGACCATGATAAAGATTCACAGAAAGCAGTTAAAGGGAAGGGTGTGCGTTGCTATCTGAGTGTATGGTGATTAACTCCTTGTAAGAGCACATGCACAAGAACTTTCAAACCCCTGGCAGAACAGTACCTCTCATCCCATGACTACTCCGTTTACTTAATAGCCTCTAATCTTTGTCAAATGATTTTCAAAAGTTTGAATAAATGACATCAGCCAGTTTTCCTTTATTTGCTGTTTTGGTGATCTGCTCAGAGAATCCTAATGAACGAGAGGCGCGTAATTTTCCTTCACAAGAATTCATGCTGCTTTGTCCTTATGTCACATTCATCTAGGTGTTTTGTTGTTCTGTTTTGTAATTATCAACCAGCGGTGGATGAAATGTGAAATTTGGAATGATGCAGAAAATAGCTGGGAGATTACCTCAGTTATTTCACACTGTGTGGTTTTTCTTAGATTCAGATTCTTAGCTGATGTAAATCACTGTTGCTCCCTGGATTTCAATGCTGGCCCTCACTGAGCTACTTAGTGTAGTCAGATATGAGATGAAAAAGAATTGTGCGGTAGAGTCCAGTTTAACTTCAGCAATGTCGCATTGGCAGGACAAAGTGAGTGAGTGGCCTGAGACACTTCATTTGATACGTTCATAGTGGAATGTCGGTCTGTTGTAGAATTTCAAACCAATTGCGTGGGTGTTTTTTTTGCTGCATGTGTGTCTTATGTATTTATACAGGTTGGGGAGATTTTAAAAAACACTTAACCTTGGCCTAGTTCTGCTGTCAATTGAAGCCAGTGGAGTTTCACTATTGACTCCATTGGACACAGTTTTAGGGTATCACCAGTTCTGCAGGGATAGAGTTAGGTCAATGCAGGGTGCTTCTGAAAATCCCACCCTTTAGAATCTAATGTGATGCAAATTTTCCTGCAGACATTATTCTTGCTAATTGGATACAGTGGCATCTGTGGAACATTCCTGTGTCTGTCACAGGTTCTAGCAGTCAAACACACACACACACACACACACACACAGTGTTATGTAAGCCATGCTCTCCTTGTTGTCCAGTCTGCAAGTGCAGGGCATTGGTTAGGAGGACGGACCTGAACTTCTCAGTTCCTGCAGTTACTCAACAGTTTCTCATTCCCTGGGGGGTTTGTACAATACATAGCCCTCAGTGGGTGTGATGTTGCTGCACCCCTTCCTCCTGGCTTCAGCGGGGAGTAGGGAACAGTTTTCAGCTGACACTCAGCTTCCCTACTAGAGTTTCCCTTCTGGCTTTGTTTGCGTGCAGTCCTGTCTTCATGGGGAAAGCTCAGTGGCTTTCCACACTCTTTACCGACATTCTTCTTACCGACTGCTTAGTTTCCACGTTCTCTTCTTGCTCCTTTCCCCACTATGGTAACACCAGAAATTGGCCTCTCTATTCAGCAGTGTCCATCTTATTGTCTCAGCCAGGCAGTGGTCAGACAAACCTAGTAGTCCGAGCCAGAGTCTGCCATCATGAGACAGGAGTCGAGCTGGGTAGGTCAGGATACCAGGAGATCAGAGGCAGGAAACAAGATGGAGATCAGAATCACGAGTCAGATGCCAGGAATCACGCCGGGTCGGGATGCCAGGGAGCAGAAGCAGGGTGGAACCCAGTTGTTCAGCCAGCTTCCTGTTCCTGCTGCTGACTTACGTAGGGCCGGTGGGCCGATCAGCCTCTCTGGGATTCTATCAATTGGACCTCAGGAGCAGAGCCTCAAACTGGGACTGGTCTTCGTGGGTCCCAGTTAAGCAATTGTCAGCAGACTGCCAGGTGGGGGGCTGGAGTGCAGCTGCTCCCAGGAACCCTGCAGACCCAGATTCGAGACCTGTAGGTAGTGACACTTATCTGCTTCTCCACTTCCATGTATTTCAGAGGCTAGCTGGCCAGCTCCTCCCCTTCTGACTTCCCAAGACATCTTCTGACTTCCCTTTCTGGTGTTGCTGGACTAGACGCTCCTCCAGTGCTGCTGTTGCCATATTTACTGGGCCTGTAACCCTGTGATGCTGAGATACGCCAGACTAACACAAATGCCTCGCCTTTGGCAAGAACAGGGCTGCCCAAGGAGAGAGCCAGAAACTAGCCAGCTACCTCCTGGCAGTGCTGGGATGCCCAGTTAAGAGTATGCAATGTCCCCTGAGCCTTGCCCCAGAAGGCAGTTCAAAGAAAAGGAGGACCATTCTTTAGGGGCAAGAGCCCCCAACCTCTAGTTCACCAATAACACTTACATTTCAGCTAGCTTCCGGTTCCGCTGTGGAATTTTACCCAGCAATTCTCCCACACTCTCTGGGTGAGGAGGGGCTGGGAGACCTGTTAAAGGATGCCTGAGGAATCCGAAGTTTAGGGCCTGTTAAGGAGCTTTGCACTGAGCAGGGGATAAAAAAGTGTAGGCTGTTGTTTGGTGTCATGGATAATTAAAATGAATCCTTATAAACAAAACATGTCATACCTACTCCGTCCATGATACGAAAGCCATGATGCTCTGAGCATCTTTTTTTGGTAGCTCCTTTCACTGCACTAACTTAAAAGCTGCCTACGAGAGAGTAGCTAATGCATGAAGTAGGCACAGGACTGAGTCATTGCATTGCTAGTGTGTCTGTGGATGAATTACCAGATCCACAAAAGAGAGCGAGAGCTGGTGTGTGAGTGGGAAGGGAAGCCGGCGCCGATGCCTAAAGATGACACACAGCTAGTTATGGAGCACTGGGAGAGTACTTAACTTGAGCAGCTAGAAATCCATCCTGGGCTGACCACTGGGCAACCCACTGGTAAGTGCGTGTTATAGATCCCCCGATGTGCCAATTTGCAGAGGATTGTTGCAGACCCCATCTACAGAGCCTTGGTGGTTAAACTCAAGCTGTAGCAGCTCATGCTTTGAGTTCTGGAGGTCCCCTGGTCTGTCAGCGAAGAGGGCAGCCATCAATACTGCACCTCCAGATTTAGCAACTGACATTTATAATGTTGAGAGATCTCTCTCTCTCTCTCCCTCCCATCTTCAACAAGTTGTCATTCTACATAGTGGGAAAATGAAGGTAACTTGGCTACTGTTGTTTGTGAGCCTGTTTCTAGGTTCGCTTCTCACTTGTAAGCTAATTTTAGCTTATCCATTCTGCTTCTGTTGCCATTTATAAAGCTTAGAATGTCAAACGCAATAGTAAATGAGTAGTATGAAAGAGAAATAGAAAAAGCCAGGGAGACATTTAATAAATGATGTGGGAGTAAGATTATCTCCAGACATTAAAAAAAAAAAAAAAAAAAAAAAATCCCAGGATATGCTTTTCCTATACAAGTAGGCTATTTAGCAAATAGAAATGGAGCATGTTGTCTGTGTGGGATGAGGGGTGGGGATATATAGCAGGAGTGATTCTCTCTCTTTAAAAAATAATTTTTCACAGTGGTGTAGAATGCAGTAGATACTAATATTTATCTTTTATGTTGTGGTAGCACTTATTTGACCACATCTGGGCTCCATTATGCCAAGGGCTATGCAGCCAGAGAATAAACAGCCCTTGACCCAAACAGTTTACAGTCTAAAAGTTAGAACAGGTGGATCGGGGTAGGAAAAGGGGATCACTGGCTAACAAAAATAATAGGATGCTTTAGCATAGATGAATACACACATTAGCTATTGAATTTCTCCCAAACCTCTGTTTATCCCTTCATATACCCATAAAGTATAAGAGAATTTAGCACTTTGGAAAACTGGCCCTGGTTTGACAGCTCTGGAGGTCCTCCGCCCCTGCTCCTTCCTGCCAATAACATGCACAGCAAAGGCGGCAGCAAAGGTAAACTTGTCCACACTGCCACCTCTGTTTAAACCCTGTCCTTGGAGGTACCTGCCTCTAGGGATTAGCCATTAGTTCAGCCAGAGTGGGCTGTCTGGTTCTTGGGCTCTCTGCTGAGACTGTGAGAGAGGTAGCCACACATGATGGATGTTTTTTTTCACTAGAAGCTTGATTTGAAGTCAGGGGAAGGACTCTGACATCAGTGGGCTTTGGATCAAGATTGAAATACTGAAATGTGACTAATTCATCCATTCATTAATACATAGGAACCACCAACCAGCATTCTGGTAGTAGTGGTAACTTCCTGCTCTGAAGTGGAATAGATTAAAACTGCCAACCTAGAAGTTAGCTGTACAGTCCCTGAAATCCAATCACCAGATAGCGATCAAACCAGCAGACAAAGTAAACGCTATCTTAGTCCTTAATCACAGTGACTACATCAACAAGGCCATTAGAAACTCTGGCACCACTGAGTCTATCAGGAACTAAAAAGACCCCACACGCACACACCACAGTTTACACATGAATTTAAAGATACTGTGAAATCTTTCACAAACAACTCTACAACCCATCCCAGGGTTCTACATGCTTCCCAAGATACACAAACAAGGGAACCCACGCAGGCCCATCATATTGGGCCATGGCACTCTTACTGGAGGAAAATCAGGACTGCATAAAGGGCCAGCTTGCTCCGAGACACTACTGACTTCCTCCAGAAACGAACAGCCTCCTCCAGAACACCATGCTTGCCACTATGGATGTCACCTCCCTATACGCCAGCATGACAGCATTGCTCCTTGCCTCACATACTTACAAGATAATGTACAGTGCTCAAAAATCCACCCCAAAAACATTGCCAAGATCATCCATTTCATCCTCACCCACAACTTCACATTTAGCAGCAAACATTTTGCCTAAACCATGGGAACAGCCCTGGGTATTCAGATGGCTTCACAATATGCCAACCTCTTCATGGGCCCCCTTGAGGAAGAATTTTCTGGATAAATGCACCACGAGGCAAGTGATATACCTGAGATACCTACGGTGATCTTTTCATCCTCTGGACAGAAAACCTAAACTACCTCAGATTTCTGAACACCATGATTAGTTTCAATACTAGAACTCTACAAATAACTATAAGAAACCCACAATCGCCACACTTACCTCCAAAGATACAGCAACCACTCCAGGCACACCAAAAAAATCTGTTATCTACAGTCAGGCACCCATATACCACAGTATTTGCACCAAAGAAAAATTCCAGGATATGCACTCAAACATGCTTATTCACTAAATAAGGACCCTCCACCAGAGAAGTAGATCACATCATGAAAAGGACCCCCCAAATGTCCCCAGGAGAACCTGGTTCAATAAATGGGGGGAAAAAACCCACTGATGAAACATTCCTAGTTGTCACCTGTCACCCCACACTGGAACCCATGTGGGGTATTGTCAGACAATTACAACCCATACTTGGTGGACACCACATCCTGAAAATATCTTTCCTGACCCCCCTCTTTTGGCCTTCAAACAGCCCCCCCAACCTCATCATCAGAAGCAGGCTCCCCACAGATCAGGACCCACCAACTCAAAGTGGCACCAGACCCTGCCAGAACAACCGATGCAAAATCTGAAGACACATCTTCACTGCTACAATGATCAATACCCCCCCACAACACAGCTCTCAAGGTTCTTGAGTCCTGTACATGCCTAACACAACATGTGGTGTACCTCATCCAGTGCCCTAAAAGCTCCGACAGTAATCATGTGGGTGAAGCCAGACAATCACTACACTCTTGAATGAACTCACACAGAAAAATGATAGAAGACCAAGACACCACATCACCCATGGCCAAACGCTTTTTTCGCAAAGCAATCACTCCATATCTGATCAATACTCATCTTCAAAGGAAACCTGCACAACACCTTCAAAAGACGAGAATGAGAATTAAATTAATTACACTACTGGATGCCAAAAATCATGGACTGTCTTCATGGCTCATTACAATAATATGTAACACACACCTACCTGCTTACTCTTAATGGCCCACTTCAGACTCCTTGTCCATAACGGTCTCTTATTGCTACTCCATTTCAAGTGGCCTCCTACAAACATGTTACCTGCCCCCTCCCCCCCCCGTACTTAACAATCTGTCCCAATTTATATTTAGTTCAGACATTGATTTCCTTCCCCAGACCTGAAGAAGAACTTTGTGTAGTTTGAAAACTTGTCCCTTAAATCAACATGAGTTGGTCCAATGAAAGATATTACCCAACCTAGCTTGTGTGTCTGCGATCGGGGACCATCTCGGCTACAACAACTCTGCAAACAATCTAGGTTATAACTGCCAACCTAGAGCGTAAAAGCTTTGTGTGTCATTTGCAATTCCCTAAGCTACTCAGTCCCCCCTTTTAAAAGCTGTGGTGTGTTTTTAGTAGTTGTGGTAGAATAGTAACCCGAGTCCCCAGCTGAAATCGGGGTTCTGTTGTCCACAAGCATAATAAGGAGCAGTGACGGCCTCTAAGAGCTTATAATAACAGTAAACAAGACAGTGAAATGGTGGGCAGGGAAACAAAGGAGAAGAGACTTGTCTGAAGTCACACAGCAGGTCAGTGGTTGAACCAAGAATTCCATCTAGAACTCCTGCCTCTCAGTACAGTGCACCATCTACTAGACCCAACTGCCTGTCCTGCTAGTATTTTACTTCTGCTCTTTGCACTTTGCTGTTTTTCTTCTCCGTCCACATTATAGTTCTGAATGCATTTTAATAATGAGGAATGTAAAAGATACTAAGATTTATTGTAGGTGACAATATGCCCCCGGCTGCTTTACAGTTGAGGAGTGCAGTGCGGAGAAGCAGGCTTTCTGGGCACAATGTGGAAAATTGACTCTTTACAGGGTTTGTCTTCAAAGAGACTTACCAAGTGGCCTTGCCGTCAGTGCGCACACATCATTTGAGAAACGGTTGCTGATTTAATGTGGCCATAAGGTTGCAATTGAGTTGTAACCTTGGCTTTCCCTTCAGACATGTAAAGGGACATTTTAAAGGCCCACAGGTGGACAGGAGATAGCAAATGGAAAGTTATAGCCAAACTAAGTGATAATGACTAGGAGAGGAGAAGCCCTGCTTCTATATGCATGTAAATATATTTAGTTTTTGAGCAGTCTTCTGTTCTGTTTAGTGCCTCAGTAACAACACTTTGTCCTTTTCTAGTACCTGTTATATGAAGATCTCAAAGCATGCGCATTTGTTATGCTCAGCAGCACTCTGCAAGGTATTATCACTCCCCATTTACACATAGGTAAACTGAGTCACAAAAAGTTTTACGTGACTACATCATGTATCAAGTTAGTGGCAGAGCCAGAAATTAAACACAGGAGTCCCAGCTCCAGTCCCTAGCTCTGACACGGGGCCATAGTGGCTTTTGATGTGTGTACTCCTTGTAGAAGGGGACTGCCTCTTCATTATGTGTCCATAAGAGCATAGCACGATGGGGACCCGACCCTGAATGAGGTTCTAGGCACTACTGGATTACTGCTACAGATGATGTGTACAGCTAGGATGCCACAGGTCACATCAAGCTGCAGCAAAACTTGGCTTCTTATCATGATCTTACATTCCAAAATTGCTTTCACCAGGCCATTGAGCCAAATACATTGCTAATGGTTCTGGGAGATTATATTACGCCAATGTTATGGACTGCAGTGTGAAGCGTCTGGCAGTAACGATAGGCACTGGCTGCAGATGTATTCTCGTTCAGGCTGGTTGAAGGCCTGCAGAAGAGGGAGTAGAGGAGGCAAGGCTGGACTGAAGTTGTTTTAGAAGCGAATGCTGTGGGATTGTTCAGGTTTGTCTGTTCTCTAAGCCATGCCAGGCAGCGGCTCCCTCAGAGATCACAAGGCGGTGTAGGTCTGAGTGAAGGACACTGCAGAATGCCTGTAACTTAGATGCCTTCCTCCAAAAGAAAGACACAAAAAGACAACACAGACATGGTGCATTTAACTGCTGCAGACTATGGGATGTGCCGTGATTAAATTGTTTTTCAAAGCCTGCTGGATTGGGGGTGGGGGTGGGGATGAGGGGCTTGCCACGGGGTATACAGCAAAGAAGAGGGACTGCACCAATGCTAAGACTTGTCAAGTACTTTAATGGACAGATTAGAGTGATCTATCCCAAGAAAATATGGAAGATGTTGTTCCATTCTCTCCTGCAGTCACTGACCTCCCGGTCACAGTCTGAGCATCTATTAAGTGATCAATTATTCCATACTACCCACCTCTGGTTTTCCAAACTTTGAAGGACTTTTTAAAAAAAAAAAAAAAAAAAAACACATTTCCCTCTATTCCCTCATGTAAATAGACCTTACAGCATTACTAGCTGAATATAGATTTTAGTATTACATGAACAGTGGTTGTGCCTTGCAGTTGCATGAACAATGTGACATCTCAGAGGTAAACTAATCCAACTTGTTGTCAGTTATTCCTTGCTGGCAAGACAAGGTTGCCTTGTCTTTGGGTGGCAAGCGGTTTTTTGTGCATTGTGAATACAAGAACACTCCCTCTCCCCTGGCTGCTTCTCCCAAAATAGCTCTGGTTTCTCTCATAAGTTGTAGCCATGTTTTCCTGAAACATCTTGGTGTTGAGAGCTGACAGCTCGTTTTGTTATGCTGGGTACAGCAGGCTTTTCACTCCCCATCTTGACAGCCCATGGTTCCAGCAAGTTTGCCTGCTCAGTCCTGATCCAAGAATACTCCAGTGTAATATTAATTCCCAAGACCAGACTAAACAAAAACAGTGAATTTTAGCTTCTCTGCTATTTTCGCCTGAGAGCTAAAACTTCCTTTGTTAGTTAACTGAGCCTGAAGAACATCCCCCATGCAGGGAAGGTGCCAAAATCTGGAGATTATTAAGGTGAACTGCAAACGCTGAAATGAAGAATGTTTAATATCCAGATTTATGTGCTGATTGCCCACATTAACCAGGGAGTTGGGAGTGGCCTAACTTTGAAATCTCTCTTTCTCTCTATACACTTTCTGAAATCCACTGGCACTTCCCAGTTCAGTAAAAATGTCCTCGATAGTATCATGTGATGTCACTGATAGTACATGGTTGTCTTCAGATTCAGCATGGTCTAGTGGATTTTATTTGATCCCAGCATGAACCATTTGCTACATGATGAAGCATGGGGTACGTAACCAACTGCTCTGCATTTCTCAGGTCAGCGTACAATGGCAGCTTCTTCTGGCCCAGGTTGGTAGTGACCAAAAGTTGTCACCATCTGATGCCCATTCAAGGACTTGTATGGGATCAGTTTGGTAATCTCCACTGAGTTCCCAATGAAAAGGTCTGTCTTATCACAAGAAAAGAAAAACAACTCTGCAGCTGACAGTGACAGACCTTTCCGCTGCAAGTGTCAGCAGAGAGGTATGGTGACCATTAGGCCTGTGGCAGAGGTCAAGGATCTACATCAGCATGGAGAGTGAAGTACTGTCTGAGGCAGGGCACTAGCCAGGTGAGCTGAGTCTTGGGATCTGTTCTTGGTCTAGCTCCTGATCCACTGGAGCAAGTCACTCCCCCTCTCGGTGGCTCAGTTTCTCCATCAGCAAAACAGGGATAATAATGCTTTAGTCATTTTTTTGTAAAGCAGTTTGAGATCCATAGGTGAAAAGTGTTCAGCTGTCATTAAAGGTGCTCCCTAGAAGTCAGACTGGGGGCAAATTGACAGAGCAATGCAGAGAAAGCTGACGTTGCCCCTGCTTGTGCTGCACACTCCTTTGTGGTAAGAGAGTTAACCAGGGTTGCCAATCCAGCATCTTGCATGAGTGTTAAATCCCCACCCGGAAGGATCCATTCCCAGCTCAGGGAAGAATGCTTAATCTCTTGAGATTATCTTGAGTGTTGATTGGGTATGTTCATTTCCAGGGTTTTAAGAGTGGCATTTTTTCCCCCCAGTGAGTTTTTCATTTTTAATTCCAAGTTAAAACTTATTTGCAGCTTGCTAACATTCTCCTTATGTCCTTGTGGGCTGTGAAAATCGTAAATTAAGATCATCTTTCTGAAACCAGCGGTAGTCTGTTTTGTGGTTGCAGAAGCTAATTACTGGGTTATTGTTTCTAACGGTGTTAATCCAAACTTCATTTTCCTGTTAATTGTCCCTCTAGCCAGACTAGATTGTTTTTTATCATTCTGAATATTTGCAATGAAAACTGCTTTGAGGTGTAACCAATGACTCCGTGACATTTTGAGCAATGGTGAAGCTGAAGAAGATGATTGAGAAATGAAATGATACACCTCCACTGATCACTCCACTTGAATTTGCCTGAGGAAATTGAATTGGGTGTACTCCTGATAAATAGCCCTGTGATTAAAAACAAGCAAAGAGAAGTTGCAGAGGTGGTTGCTGGACTTTTTCATTTGATACTTAGAGAGAACACACGAGAACATGGGATTGTGTTGTGTACTTGTTGCCTGAGGAAGGACCCTGGCTTTTATAGGATGATCTGGGAGCAGGGAGGAGGTAACATCAAAGTTTTTTTCCATGGGCATTCGGGTTTCAACAAGAGAGATGGCAACTGTTGGACACAAAACTCAAATTCATGGGAAGCCTGCCATATTGCATTTAGAGTCGAAACTCACTGGAAACGTTATTGAAAGGTTGTCAAAGATTATAGCATTTTGCTTGAATTTAGGGTCAGTTTCACATTCCAGCCTTTCTGGTCCTCCTTAAAACTGTCCACTGCGTGATGTCTACCAAAAAAAACCCCAAGTCAACAGTGGCTAGGTGGCTGGCTTGCTACGACCACTGTTTTTATGAGAGTGTGTCATTGTTTCCATGTGTTTCCCCCATCTGTTGTATCCACCTGTTGTCTATATTCGTTAACACTGAAATTGTAAGCTCTTCTAGACAGTGACTGTGTTGTGTTTGTTTAGTGCCTAGCACAATGGAGCCCTAGCCTCTAGGTACTTCTGTAATACAAACCAATAAAATAAACAATAAGTTTCCCCTGAGCTTTACTTTGAATTTAGGGGGAGCTAGAACCTAAATCTTAATGAGAACTTTATGGAGAGTAAACCATTATGAACCGAAATGGAAGCTGATGGTTGCCTGAATTGCTGCGAGGTGAAGCAGCCCTCTTTAAGGGCCACTCCAGATAGTGCTAAGAAAGTGGGGGAATTCTGAGCTTCATTCCTAACTAACACAGTAAACAGGTTAGTGCCTTCAAGTGCAGGGTTGAATTTGTGGGGAAAAGAGACCCTCAGTCAAGCTTGGGAGTGTGGTAGGTCCTGTTCTTCTTCCGTTTGATCTGTTTCTCCATTACTTTTTCTTTTTGGTCTGTTTCTCTTATATTTATCTAGATACTTATATGGTCCCTATCTCCATAGTATCTGAATATTTCACAAACACATGGGAGCCAGAGAAGCATGAGGCACAGAGGGATTAAGTGACTCACCCAGGGTTATACAGTAAATCTGTGGCAGAGCTGGGAATTGAAACCCAGATTGTCTGAGTCCCAGTCCAGGGCCTTAACCGTCCTCTTCTCTAGATAGATGCAACATACACCTCCAGAGGCCTATGCTGAGATTTTGAATTAACAAATGTGGAAGGATTTTTTTCTTTTTTTCTTCTCTTTCTGTCTCTTTCTTTAAAAGAGACTACAGTGAAACCTTATCACTCAGTCTGGTGGCTGTCCATGAAGCTCTCATTCACACAGCCCCGGACATTGTGAACCAATAAACCTTTTGAGGAGAAGGGAAGAGGGCAAATCGAAGTTGATCCCTCTGTGCTGTTCTAAACAGCGGGGAGCCTGAAGCTATGAGAACAGACCCATTATTTAAAATGGTGGGAAAGTCACTTGCTTGGTTCTCCCTCTGCCTATGGATGTATTCCTTCACTGAGGACTCGGGGTATGGCTACACTGGCACTTTACAGCACTGCAACTTTCGCGCTCAGGGGTGTGAAAAAACACCCCCTTGAGTGCTGCAAGATACAGCACTGTAAAGCCTCAGTGTAATCAGTGCTGCAGCGCTGGGAGCCAGAGGATGTGGTTTACGTGCAGTGCTGGGAGAGCTCTCTCCCAGTGCTGGCGCTCCGACCACACTCACACTTCAAAGTGCTGCCGCTTCAAGTGTAGCCATACCCTCACTGCTACCATCACCGTCGCTGAAGAGAAGAGGAAGGAATACACTGCTGGTACTGCCATGTCTTTACCTGAGTTTACAGGACATGCAGAGAGCGGGTGTCTCCATTTGAGATGTCTCTCTCGTTCATAATGTCTGTTTAACCTATTTTCCCTGCCTCATTTTAAATCTTTTGTAGCTAGTCTCATCCGTCACCCACAATTCATATATCCAGCAAAGAGCACTCACAGTAACAATGCTTTTTCTTTACATAGCAGCATCCTTCTGAGGACTGCAAAATGTTTTGCACATCTGACTTCCAGTCCCAACGCACCTGTGTTGCAGAATGCATATAGTCCTCATTTTGCAGATGGAGAAACTGAGGCACAGAGAAATGAAGCCACTTGTATAGGATTCTAAAGCAAGTCAGTGGCAGAGGTGGGGGTGTGTGGAACAGGGGTGCTGGAACAATTTGTATAGTGGGGGTGCTGAGTCATTGAACCAAACTGTAAACTTGTCTATGATGGAAACCACTTCAAGTCATGGGGTGTGGCAGGACCCCTAGTTCCAGCACCCATGGTGTGGAACCCAGGTTTCCTGTACGCTTTAATCATAAAACTCAAATACTTCCAGTTTCCTCCAGTGGCTCCCCTTTCCTTTCCCTGCTTTTCTCCCACTGTACTCACTGAACAATCCTGACCCAGACCCTCACTGGCAGAACAGTGACATCAGAAGAACTCTAGAGGCATTTCATTTCAAAGTTCAATGGATTCTGGCAGATCTGTTGGCAAGATGCGAGTGTTTTGACATCGTTTTTGGCGGAATCTGAGCATTATTGCTTTGTGAAGTGTTGCGAGCAAGCTAAGTAAATAAGATCTGTCGTGGGGTTTGCAATAGAAAGTGGAAGAGTAGGTGGTTTTGTTTAAAATACTCCCATTACAGTCAGTTAACCTTCATGTTACCTAAATGAAAATTATGTAAACCTGAAATTTTCACTGATCAGGTTGCCTAGGAACAGGCGGTCAGGTTTCATAAGACAATGAATACACAGTCACTGATAGGGCTATTAGGAACAGAGGCATTTAGCCATGTTGTTCTACCTCCCTGGTTTTCTCTGGTGTAATTACCTGTTTTCACGTAGGAAGCACGCTCACCTGTGCCTGCTCATTCAAGTAGCGGGGCCTGTGGAAGAGACGTTTCTCTGCTTAAAGTGAATCCATCAGCCAAATCTGCATATGCTAAACATTGCCAATTCTGTTCTTCATTGCTGTAAGTCAGAGGTTGGTGTGTTCAATCCACAACCGGAAAAGCAGATGTTTTTGTAATTTGCGTTACAATCGTGACAAGAGGCCCAAGGTCAGGGCCCCACTGTGCTAGTCACTATACAAACATGTCTTAAGAAGCAATTTCCAGGAGCTTGAGTTCTAAATGGACCGATTCAGACAAAGGGTGGGAGGAGAGACAGAAAATTCACTGAGAAGTGAAGGGATTTGTCTAAGGATCAAATCAATGGGAGAGCCCAAACCTAGATCCCACGTCTTCTGATTCTTTATTCCATGCCTTCTACACGGGATTGGTTCTGGTGCATGAGACAAAAATCTGTTCTGAAGCTCACACTGTCAAAGCACCCCTGTACTTTTGGTTACGCTCGTGTTTGCAAGATTTTAAAGAGTTATTAATTAGAGATTTGTTTTATGATTTAAATGGTATTAAGAAACTTCAAATGATAAAGGGAATAACTAGAAGAGAGAGAATGTGGATCATTTACTGGTAGGATTTAAAGAAATTCCTCTGTCGAGTAGAAATATTGATTCTTTATTCACATTTAAAATGGAGCTTTCTGTAATGATCACCAATAGTCGTTTTCTGTTATCACTCGTAATAGAACTGTGCCAATGACTTTCCTTCATTCATTCCATGCCTGCAAAGAATCATTTGAGAGTAAACAGAGCATAGGTTTTTGTTTCAGAAACAGGAAAACTTATTAAACCTGCATTTTATCATTTTAACAGAGTTTTGCTATGTGTTTAAAGAGACATGCACATATTATTCTTTTTAGACTCGTTTACACTGGTGGACTATTTTTAAAGTTCACATCTGGGGAAAAAAAACAAAGCTAAAAATAATTTTTCCCCTTTATCTAGCTCAGTTCTGCATTTGACATTTACATGGAATTCATTTGCATCTCATTTGTACATGTTTCTGCTCAATAGGTAGAATGTAAGAAAGCACAACCTAAAGAAGTGATGTTTCCACCAGGGACAAGAGGAAGGGCACGAGGATTACCATATACCATGGACGCTTTTATGCTAGGGATGGGAATGTTGGGTAAGTGTGAAGTAGCCATGGAAATACTAAAGAGAAAGCATCTACCTGTGTTGTCTTCTCCATTTAAAGGTGCAGAGGTGCGTGAATTACTGAGCTTACATACAGTGTGCAACTCTGAAATTTTAACGGTGGGAGTGGGGAAATAATCCTGTCTATGGTAAATGATTAACTTTCTTTTTTTCTTCTCGGGATATCAAAATTTGCATTTAAATGGATGTTTTAAATAGCCTGTTTTACTCTTATTCACAAAAATAGAATGATGAAAGATGCAGCATGTTCATTCTGACTAAAAATGATCTCTTTTCTTTTTTAGAGGAATTGAGTCACACATTATTCCCCTTCTCTTAAAGGTGTCTTTGACAGTTCAGCATAGATAATTGAAAATCTTGCAGCTTTAAATGGGATGCAGGATAGAGAAAGCAGAGGAGATGCATAATAGTGCAGGTCGCAACAATAATTACAAGTTTCAAAGAGACAGAACGGTATTTTAGTTTGGAGTATTGTGTCCAGAAAATACTAATTAAATGGGATAAATGATATTTAATGGCAAAATTCTATTTGTTCAGGAGGTCTTTTAGTTATAATTGGTTCTCATTTGTTTCTGCCTAGATAGTTTCTTCTTTCTATATAATCTGACAACCTCTTTATGTACTTTCTTCAGAGTTACTGAGTCAGGATGCAGCAAATCCATTGCCAGCGTATTTTTAGAAAAACATACATTACTGCTCAATCTCCCCCCCGCCCTTTGTAATATTTAACTTTTCCAGTGGTTGACCTCTGTTGTGCTCATAGAGTGAGGGTGCTTGAAGGTGTTTCCTAGGCAGAACTGAGTCTTTCCTGTACTAACTAAACAAAAGTCCAAAGTCTGTGTGATTTTTCTTTTCCCTACTCCTTCACTTAATGGGTGGGTTAACCACCAACGATACTTAATGATGGAGAGTGGAAAGAGGGATCAGCAAAGCTGAGACCCCTGTTGGAAAATGTATCTAGCTTACCCACCAGGCCAATGGCACAGCCAGGAATGGAACCCAGGTCTCTTGAGTCCCAGTCCAAAGCTCTTTCATCCATAGATCCCAAAGCATTTTACAAAGGAGATACCAAAAAAAAAGCATAGTTTTCCCCATTATACAGATGAGAAAACTGAGGCACAGAGAGGGGAAGTAACTTGCCCAAGGTCATCCAGCAGGCCAGTGGAAGAGCGAGGAGTAGAACCCAGGTCTTCTGTGTCCTAATGCTGTGCTCTGTCTACTAGGCCACACTGCCTCCATTGCCTGCAGTCCTGAAACCTTTTCTCTCCTGGCCTTTTCCCTACTCAGTGTTGTTCTGTGGAATTCACCCTGCAGGAGAAAGGGACATGTTAAAGCTCCCTGCAAATTCTGCAACAGATGGGTTCATCCTCCACTCTTATCTCCTCTATATTGTGTTTAATGTTCCTCTTCCTGCTCCACTAACCAGCCCAGGGTCCTGGAGTTTGTTTGAACCAGTGTTACCAACTCTCACCATTTTATCATCTGACTTGAGATTGGAGGGAGAGGGTTCTTAACACCCCCTACCTGCTGGAATCATGTTATTACCCAAAAATCTCAACTTTCATATGTACATGTGTGTGTATCTATCTATATCTATAAAATAAGTTTTTTAAAGATGCCAAAGGACAAATAAAAAGAATCCTACACTGATACTTGTTAATGTCATGATTTTTAAGCCAACCTCATGATTTTTTTTGGTGAGGGGAGGGCTGACTTGTGAAGCGTTGTGAACTGTTGTCATTAAGAATAATAAAGAATTATTGTATTTGTACTGAGGTTGATCTTAGAAGCTGCAATCTGAAGTTTGGAGCGCCATTATGGTAGATGCTGCATAACAACAGCTGAGAGGGGGAAGAGATCCCGAATAGCCCGTACTTCCTTCAGTGGAAGCAGTTAGATTAAGGGAACCAGGATATCGCTCCCCTGCTGTTCAATCAGTGCATGCCAGCAGGCTGAAATGATGGTGTACTCTGCTGTAGCTGGCACACAGGTGGGGTGTTGGTGTCCCCACGAGAGAGGCTTATAACCTGGGAAGCCAATCGGTACCTTGGAAGGAAAACAAACTAAGCTGGCTGTGGCTCTGTTTTTAATCTAGGATTTGTAAGTGTTGTCCTCACCCCTTCTCAATCTACTAAATGATAAAGGCTGAAATCTTCCAAAATGTGGGTGATGTCTAAAGTTAGGCATCTAGATAAGGCCCCCAAGTCCTTCAATGATCTTTGAATGACTGGATCCTTGGCTCTAATGGAGCGGTTCAGGGTTCTTCCCACACGAAGTTCATTGCAGGGTCAGGGTGCAAGTGGCCTAACTTCTTCCAGCCGTGGAACACAAGGCATTCACGCTGAAGTCACTGGAAGTTGGGCGTGCTCAATACCTGCAACAATCAGGCTATTTATTGATGTGCCTGAAGTCAGGCACCACCAGACTGAGAAAGGACTTTCCCACGGTGTATGTTTTTTACCCTGAATTAGTAGGTCAGTTCAGGGGCCTTGAAGCTGATCTGTTCGTGGATGCAATAGAATAGTCTCTTCAGATGAGCATATTTTATTCTTTTCCTCTGCCCCCAACTTCTCTCTCTTAATGTGATTCTCAATTTTGGAAATTTAAAATTTAGGGTTAAATTATTCATCCTGTTCTACTAGACCCATGTTCATTTCAACTATCTACTTTCATGCTTTTTAGCACTTTGCTCTGCGATGGTGTCTAGTTTTTTGTTCACAGGAGTTGGTTGAATGCAACCTTGTTAGCTAATTCTCCAAGACAGGGCTCGGTCATCTGCATTTAAAAGAGACGCAGTGGAATTATAGCCTAGGCAGAAGGACCAAGGGCAAAATTCTCTTTTCAGTTCACTATTGTGAATCCTGACCCTAATGTTCTGTTCTTCCTTTGACATCAATGAGAGATCAGTGCATGTTGAACAAGAAGAATTTTCAGAGCCAGAGCCCAGCACAGTGATCTGAAAGGAGAATTTAACCCTGAGGCATATTATGACTAATTTTCACTAGGGCTATCTCTGAATAAGGTTGCTTTGAACATTAAAACTAAGAGATGATGAAAGAAACCTTGGGCTAGTACATTTATTTCTATTGAAAGCAAACAATATGTATGCATTTTGGCAAATTCCTTTGTTGGCATACAGGTATCTGTCACTCATGTGCAATCTATGATGTCATTAGATCAACCACACTGGTTCTGTTCCACTGGTTTTCACAGGACCATTCTTAACATGCTCTTATTATATTTCAAATCATGGGGACTTGCTCTGAATGAATGACTGATTCTTGTTGAAGGCCACATACTCAACTATCTGCTCTAGCTATTTTTTTTTTCCTTCTCCAAGCTCCTGATTGCTGTAGTGGCACCATATTAAATACTTGCTAAATAACAAAGTCACAGCACAGAAGTCCAAGCCTATCTGCATGACCGTTTTAACTCCCATTTTTCAAGGGTTGGCGGTAAAAGTACACTTCAAGGTTGGAAACTGGGCATGTCAGCAAAAGGCTCAGTGAGGAATTTTTGATTTCCAACCCCTGGCAATGACGTGCAATGAGGCCCAATCCCTGAGAGGAAGAAGGGTGTAATTAACCCGTCAAACAATGAGGCATACAAATTAACACATTGCCAGAGGGAGATTTTGAAGTAGCTGAATATTTTGCTAAGATCCCAAGAGGCCTGTGTCAGAATTACTTCATTACTAGCTTTAGACATTTAGTTTCACGGAGACTGAGTGAACCAGAACTGCTCTTGAAAGTTTTTATATGGCTTTCCAGAAGCCCTTGTCCAAGGTCACCTTCTCCAGATGCAGCTCACGGAAAGAAAAGAAAATCAGAAGAAAGAATACACCAGACCACTCAAAGGAAAGAGTGCATAGTGCTTCCCTCAGAGCTATTAAGGAAGTTGGTCTTCCTCATTAATCATTGCTGCCCCAAGAATCCAGCAGCAGCTGGAACCGAGAAGTACATAGCCATGTTCCGTGATTATTGGTTGATTGGAATAAGATCAGAGTACTTTTTAAAAGGACGTATCCTCTCTAAGAGCGTAGGCAGACTGAGCCCTGTGCCACAGTTGCTACTGGGCTGTCTCAGTCTTTTTGTCATCCAGTGTAAGAGACATGCCCTTCAGGGAGACTAAGAACATTATTTAACCACTCTGCCGAAAGAGCAAGTTGGAGCGGTTTTAAGCCCAACTATCGCCTACTCCCTGATGTCCTCCTTCACAGGAAGGAGTAGTGGACTCCGAGACAATCTCTCCAATACAGATGCAGGGCCAGCATCAGTGGAGGATTCAGTTTGGGCTAGAGTCACAAGTAAAAGCCCTGGAAATACAGCAGGAAGCCCATGCGACTGCTTGTGAATTGGGTCTGTGCCCTTTATAGTTAGTGGTAGCACACAGGGTCCTCATCTGGCTGAAAGCGGAGATGACTTGTGCAGGAAGAGTTGGCTTCCCACAACACTAAAACTTGTAGTCATCCAGCAGGCACTCAAGAAGCCACATCCTATCCAGCTAATGCCCTATTACCATATCCAGCCAGCAGCTCTGAACCACGCAGGGCATCTTTGACCTCTTTTAATATAGAGCATACAAATATGATCACATTGCACCACTGCCGCTGTGTCTGCATTGGTTACTGACCTTTCCCAGGTCCTATGGCCACATGCATATCTAAAAAGCCCTAAATGGTGTACATTACTGACAAACCTCCTCCAGCAGTGCCATTTGCTGAGAATGCCACAGCAAAGAGAGCCCCGAGTCAAACTCATGGGGGTTTTCAGTGGAATGCAACCTACTGTGGAACTTCCTACCCCGAGCGACTCAGCTGATCCTGAGTCTTGCGGGACTCTTATCAAGCTTCCTGTAGTGATGGGTACCTTAGAAGTACTGATGTTAATAATAAAGCTGGACCCCTTTAAATTGCAAATCCTTCCAGAGACCGAAACGCTTAGCCCATAAAGTGTATATCCTTGGAATGCTACCTGATGGGAACACCAAATTTCAGAAAGTCTCCAAGAGACGTTTTATATCATTGCATAAGCCAGACTGGGGCTCTGCATTATTGCACATGTTCAATTTAGGTAGGCTGAGCTCATGCATAAAAGAAACTTGTGCCCTTCAAGGAAAGTCATTCCTTCTCCCCACTACCCTCATCAGAGTCTGTTTAATAGAGGAGAAGCTGCCTCTGGGACGAAATTAGGGAAGGGGAACTCTTTATTAGGCGTACATCTCCTGGGTGTCTTGCAGAGTATTTAGGAACCTTTCTAACCTCCAAAATGTAGCACCTTTTGTAGCATTCAGCATCTTCTTAAACAGCCATAGTCGCCATTCAGTTAACTCTTCTATTTGCTTTGTAACAGGAGGAAGATCAACTGTTTGGACTGAAAGAGAGGAAGGGAGAACATGTCTGCTCTGTAGCAGATGTTCCTCCACCGTAGTTGCTCCTCAATACATAATCTCCCCCATTCACCACTGGGAATTATCTTTATTTCGCATGCACCTTGACTATGGGTTCTCAATTCGAGGGTCATAGCCACTTTCCCTTTCTGCATGGGCATCCCAAAACCTTTAATTTTGTAACGTGGTACATGACAGGAAAGATTGAAAGCCACTGATCTATCCACTTATGAGATTACAGTGCCCCTCATACACCAATCCAGTCATTTTGGAGTGGTTGGAAACGGAAAGATGCCTCTCAGTCAAAAATCACCTCCCCTTAATAATAATGCTGCTGTGTATAAACATCAGAGGACCTGGACCTTTTACAACTGAGCATCACCCCTCACAGTACAAGCATAAGGTGGTGGAGAAATCCTATATTTGTCACGGCTGAAGAGCTTGGAAGAGGGAATGTACTTTAAATGAGGATGTTTCCACACAGAAGAAAGTAAGAGAACTCTTTGAGGGCAAAGAAGAGGCAGAAAAGAAGATGTGAAGATGTTTGGGAGAGGGATGCAAAGGGAGATGTTGTTTAAATATCTACAGATAGTGCCTTTCATCACAAAGGAGGCTTGTGCAAACACCAACTATTGGGGGGAGGGATAGCTCAGTGGTTTGAGCATCAACCCTTGAGGGGGCCATTTAGTGAACTGGGGTAAAAATTTGTCTGGGGATGGTCCTGCTTTGAGCAGGGGGTTGGACTAGATGACCTCCTGAGGTCCCTTCCAACCTTGACATCCAGCTACCTCTGCAGCCCATTGCACAAGAGGGTGGGGAGCATTTTGGCCAGAGACAGGCAAGCAAGCTATTACTGAAAGCATTGTGAGGCCCTTACTATCCATCCAGAGGTGCCAGGGCCTTGATTTTAAGATCTCCTCCGAATCTGAGTATCACATGTTTATCTACATTGGAAGGATGAATGGCTGAGTCAGCCCTGTTGGGGTTTGAGGTGGAGGTTGACAGCTCGTGACTCTCCATGTAATAAACGGGCGACCCCTTGAGGGGTCGAGAACTCCTGTACTAGGTATTTTAAATGTGAGACTTAGGTATAGTTTACCTGGGGGATTCTTGCACCAGCATGGCTGCCAGTACAACCTGCTGGCAGAGACATACTGCAATGTTGTAGTAAATACCTTGCACCATAATGCAAACCACTTCTTATACCAATGCAGGATGTCTGTGATAGATACTAGCATCAGCACAGTACTGCACTGGTGTAAATTAACCGCAGTCTAAACAAGCGCTTTGAGGGCTAAGCCTTCTCTTCCAGCATCTTAAAACTTAGAGTAATATATAATTTGTGCTGGCGCCAGAATACCTGAAATGGGATGTCTTCAGTACCAGGCCGTTTTTATAGACCAGAGAAAACACTTTAAACAACCACTTTGACAGCAGCCCTTCACAACAAGCTGCATAATCAGAAGGTGTTGGGTTAACTGTTCCATAGATACATTGTATCCTTCAAATAATAACGCAGATAAGCCACTGAGCACTGCTTACTTGTGTTGGGGAAACTATAATTTGCTTTTATTGATTTGAACATTTGAATTGATTTTAAAAGCAAGGATCTGTGAGCCTGGACGTGTTCAGATTATTCACAGCTCAACAGTGAGTTTTGTTTATCTTGCTCTGCCCATCATGCAGGTAAAGACAGAAAACTTCCAGGTGCAGCACTGCTGATTTGTTGATTGTGTGGACAGTTTTGTTTTGGTTTTGGTGAGAAATTTTAAAATATATCCTTTCCTTTCCTTCGTATTAGACTAAGTAAAGGCTTGTGCAGCATAAATGCTGTTTCTTTTTATGAGGCGGCTACTTAATGATGGCGTGGATAAACCCAACGCTAGGGACACGGGTAAGGAAAGAGCTCTGGGCCCAGGAAGCCCTGACCCAACGGGCCTGCTTGGCATGCTCCAGCTGGAGGAGGGTTTAAGAGGTAGGGTGACCAGGTGTTCAGTTTTCAACCGGAACACCCAGGGACCCTGGCAGCTTCAGTCAGCACCACTGACTGGACCATTAAAAGTCCGGTCAGTGATGCTGCCCAGCTAAGGTAGGCTAGTTCCTACCTGGTCTGGCACCACGCTGTGCCCTGGAAGCGGCCAGCTGCAGGTCTGGTTCCTAAGCGGGGGGGCCCGACCCTGAGCACTGGCTCTACACTCCCATTGGCTGGGAACTTCCGGTGCAGAGCATGGTCCATGATTCCAGGACAGGCAGGAATCCTGCCTTAACACCACCGCTGACCGGGAACCACCAGAGATAAGCCTACACCCCAACCCCAGACCCCCTCACCATCAAACTCAGAGCCGGTTCCTGCACCCCAAATCCCTCATTCTCAGCCCCATCCCAGAGCCCTCACACATACCCCAACCCTTTTCCCCAGCCCAAAGCCCCCTCCCACACCCTGAGCCCCTTATTCTTGGCCCCACCCCAGATCCTGCACCCCTAGCCCAGAGCCCTCACCCCCTTTTGTACCCCAATCCCCCTGCCTCAACTCTCAGCATTCTCCTGCACTCTGAATCCCTTGACCCCCCTAGCCTGGAGCCCCTTCCTGCACCCCCAAATGACTCATCCCCAGCTTAGAGCCCATACCCCTCCACACCCCACCCCCTGCCTCAACCTGCAACCTCCTCCCACATTCCAAATCGGCCCCACCCTCCAGCCTGGAGTCTCCTCCTGTAGCACAAACCCCTGCCCCAGTCCAGAGCACCATCCCACACCCAGAGCCCTTATTTCTGGCCCCACTCCAGAGCTTGCACCCCCAGCCGGAGCCCTCACCCTCTCCCACACCCCAACTCTCTCCCCCACCCTGGACCCCCCTCCTGCACCCTGAACCCCTCATTTCTGACCCCACCCCAGAGCCCGCACCCCCAGTTAGAGCCCTCACCCCCTCTCACACCCCAACGCCCTGCCTCAGCCCAGGGAAAGTGAGTGAGGGTGGGGGAGAGCGAGCCACTGAGGGAGGGGGAATGTAGTGAGTGGGGGGCAGGGCCTTGGAGAAGAGGCAGCACTAGGGTGTTTGGTTTTGTGCAATTAGAAAGTTGGCGGCTGTGTTAAAAGGAGGCATTGCAGCACAGGCCGTGACTATATCTGGCAGAAGGAGACAGACCTGTACTCATGACTAGCTAGGGACTATACCAGGAGGAGGGACCATTACAGGAAGCATGAACTCCTTAGCCCAGGGGTTCTCAAACTGGGGGTCGCAAGGTTATTACTTGGAGGGTTGTGAGCTATCAGCCTCCACTCCAAACCCTGCTTCGTCTCCAGCATTTATAATAGTGTTAAATATAAAAAAGTGTTTTTTTAAAATTTATAAGGGGAGTAGCACTCATATGCTTGCTGTGTGAAAGGGGTCACCAATGCACAAGTCTGAGAACCACTGCCTTAGCCCACAGAGGCTTTTGTCGCAGAGGACAATCACAAGCCACGACGCATCTTAGGGAAGGACAGAGCGGTAGGAAGAGACTCACGGGAGGTTGTTAGCTGGACTGTAGGTAGTGAATGCCATCCTTACGATACTCCAGAGGGCCCTGGGTCAGAACCTGGTGGAGTGGGTGGGGCCAGATCCCTCATCTCTCCCTGCAGTTGTTGACATGGACTCTAACCACGAGGCTCGGGGACTCTCCTGCTCACAGAGTAGAAATGTGCTCTTGTGGCTAGAGCTGAGGACAGAGAGTCTGGAGCCCAGTTAAATGTCCTTTCTCTGACACCGACTCCCTGCGCAACCTTGGGCAAGTCAGTGTTCCCCAAACGATGGTTCGCAACCCATCAGTGGGTTTCCGGAAGGTTCTACATGGGTCACCATTCCTCAGTGGGAATAAAAAAAATGGCTTGTTGCACCCAGTAGCCCTTAACTGGTCACGTGCGCGGTGGTGCCAGCCAGTATAGTAGTCTTCTGGCAATAGCACATAGGCCACATGGCTTGGAGCACTGCCAGCATGACGCCTGGGCCCGCTATGCATTCCAGGCCCTCGATGTGGCAAAATGGAGGCTCCTGCTCCTCTTGGCACCGGGAACTGGGAAGCAGGATGAACAGACATGAGGCTCACGAGCTGGGAGGGGTAAGAAGGGCTCCTCAGGGGCTGAGAGAGGCTCTTGGGGAGGGGTGAGAGTAGGGGCTAATGGGAAGATAAGATTCTGGCCCCCCCAGGCACTGCTGAAATACAAGTAATAATACTAATGATATGCCGTGTGATCTTGGATAAATCACTCAGCTGCTCTGTGTCTCAGTTTCCCTGTTGGTAAAATGGCTTTAATAGCTTCTTTACAGAGTTTTAACAGTTGAATATTTATTAGGTGCTTTGATATCATCAGGAAAATTAATTCTGAGTAAAAAAAAAAAATAGGTAATATGTTATTTCCCATTTATTTTGTCCTATAAACTGAATGCAAGTTTCATCTCTATTGGATGCTTTTCTGTTTAAAGACCACTTGAATTTATTACACAGTGGTATTTGGCTCTACTGCTGTTTTTCATGTGTTTCCTATAGCTACAAGAGGAAATGCTATGCAGTGTAATTGTAATGGCTGGTCAATGTATATATTTAAAACAGAGTTCACTGTTCCATCATGTATAAAGCTAGATGAAATTTTTTGGTGGGAACTTATATATGTGGAAAAATATTCAGCAACACTGAAATGTTTCATGACTTCCTGTCTATTTTGCTGAACTGTTTGTGTTTAGAAGAAAAATAATTCTGAAGTAGTGTAAATATTTCAGTTTGACATTTTCTAAATGAAACATCCTGAGTTTCTTGGTTGAAATGACTTGGGTTTGTAATTTCCTTCTATTTTACGTACAAAAATGCAAAAACATTTTTAAAAAAACACTTAAATGTTAAACAAAACATTTTTGTTCAATCGGTAACTTTATTTATTTGGCATTTCCACTGTGACAACATTTTCAAAACCTTTTGTTTTCAGGTCTAACGAGTCAAAGCTCAATCTGCACGGGGGAAAACTGGCTGGCTGCATTATCAATTGCACATTAACACCATGCAGGGAAAAATAATTTTCTCCAGTATTTTTTTGAACTGTGAATAAATCACATAACTACAAGTATGGCAGTATCTGTGGCAGAGATAAAGACAAAACTTTACCACTATAGTTTAAGGGTCAGATTCTCAGGCATGTTCCATTGAGCATCTTCCGCCAGCTAAAGATCTGGCCCTAAGTTAGCATGAACGTCAGCAAAGCTTCCATCTGAGCTGTCTAGTTGGGTCAGTAATTTAACAACAGACTAGAGACACTTTCCAACTGACCTAAGAGATGGAATATATAGGATCTGCCATCTTCGGTTAGGGAGACAGAACTGAGTAAAAGTTGTGTTGTAAAACTGTGTTTGATTGTTGATTTAAGTTTGCACTTTCATGGACAGGACAATCTCTCTTCAAGGGAGGTAATCCAGGCAAAACCTTGATTTTTAGTTTAGCAACAAGACATAATTACTGTGAGATTGATCATCTGCTAGAAGTACTGAAGCAAATAAATTGCTCAGTGCCCAATGCAAGATGAGAATGGCGGCTAATGGAAATGGTGGATAGGTCGGCCGGACCATAATTTGGCTTGATGAAGCATCCACATGGGCATGGTGCTAATGTGCTATTGATATGCAGCCAGCCAATTTCCCCTGTGCAGATTGGGCTTTGACTCGTTAGAGCAGAGCTGTGCATCGCAGCAGTAAATGAAGAGGAAAATTGAAGTAATGCTGTATTATAAATTTATGATTTCATCTGCCTGACCTAGAGAATGTTCTGTGATGGGAGATACAGATTAGAACCGCTATCAGTCAGCTGTGTGTTTTGTCTTTGTTGTTAGAAATGATACAGTTGGCAGGGGGGAGGAGGGGGGAAGAGAGGGTCACAAGTGTCTTTACAATTGTCTTGGTGGTTGGCTTTAGGTATCTCTTTTCAAGGCTGTTCTATTAGGGCAAGAACATCGCTTGCCCAGTAAGCCTGCACAAGGGAATGAGGTGTGAAGTTCCGTGGGTTTCTGTGTGGTAGGGAAGAATGGGCTTAGTGGCGTTGCTACTGCCCTTCTCATCACATAGGTGGGCGATCAGGGAAAGGAAGTGGGGGTTTCACTCTGAAACTCTGCCCCGCAGTGTGCCACACTCACACAGCTGAGAAAGTAATCTGCGCGTGGTAAAAGGCCTTGTGCCGATTACTTCCCTTCAGAGTGAGGAAGGAACCAGATACTCCGAGTCACAATACATTCCTTGGTCTGCATTTTGGAAAGTGCAGATAACATGTCACCTCTTACTCAGCGAAGATTGTAGGTTACAATCTAGCCCTTAATGACTAGAATGCAAAATCTCAAGTTCTGTGTGTGGCAAGCCCATTCTCCCAGCTACCCTAAATCAGTTTTTAGGTTGACAAATCATCTCATCTTTTAGAGTCCAAATAAAACTTGCTCTTTATAAAGAGAATGAGCTCTGGTTGAAGTGACTCTGCAGAATTGAGGTTCACGGTGATGTTAATGGGGCTGCTTAGTTTGCAAACAATCCATTTATCACTATTATTGTTTTTAAAATGGTTTGCAGAGCTTATCTCTGAAAGGTCTGATTTAATGATAGATTTCTAAGGGAATCCTGCTGTTGAGCTATGAAATAAATATTCAAGAGATAGCTAATATAGGTACATATTTATTTAATGCACCAGTGTCCTGTGTTGTGGTCACATGCCTGCTTTTCTCCTGCACCCCTTTAATGCAGTTATCAAAATTCATACAAGCATTGAATTTTCTGGTTTTAAAATATGATGAATGGTAAACTGCATGAAACATACAAATTCTATCTGAAATGGAGGGACTTGCTGTGTCAGCAAAATAACTGTAAAGTGTATTAGAAATAGTTGCTGCTTAAAGAACAAATAAAAATAGAGGTATGAGATTTCCTTGGAAGGAAATTTTCAGTTGTAAACAAACAAACCAACCATACATATCAATGCACTTAAGGCCAAATGCAATTTCCTTTAATATCAGTGGAAAAATTCCCATTGACTTCAAAGGGAGTTGCATCAAGACTTTTATGATGAAACAGTGGGTTTGGGGAGAAAGGCAGAAAGCTGAGCACTGCCCAGTAATTGTGGCAAAGACTGTGCAGTGTTTATTGGCGCTGGAAATATAAATACTCTTCTGCTAAAACTAGGCAGGCGAAGTTTGAGAATTGTAAGTGATGTTTGAAAAACATGCCAGCTTTGTAGAGGGTAACACAAGGTGGTCACGGTAACTATTAGCCTTGATAAATGGAGCACTAATGGAACCTATGAAAAGGCAGTTAACTTACCGGCCTCGATGCAAATAAAATAAAGTGTGAAGAAAACACATAACCCCTACGCAGCTGACAGAATTTTTTAGGCAAAAGTTTTGATTTCCAGAAGTGAGGCTGGCCAGGACCCTGCTGCCTTCAGAACAAAACCACATTTTTTAGATTGTCTTTGTTCAAAAACACCACACTGGGAGGGAGGGTGCGGGTGGGGTTGGAGGGAGATTGAAAATAAATGAAGTAGGGTCCTCGCTGTCTGAACAGGAGGAGCAAGAGAGAAATCTATCTGTGTGCGCTGTTTTTATAACTTTTGGAGGCGGTCAGTGACAGGGTACATTTAAGAACATAGATAGAACACTCGTACAGAGAAATGGGACAAGACTCAGGACTTCAATGGGAGTGAGATCTACCCCTTAATCTCATGTCTTTAAACCCATGGGGCTTTAAATTCTGCCTTGATTTATTATATGTATGCATTGCTGCCACCGAAATTAACAGAGGTGGATGTAATTTAGCCTTTCCTGATCCTCTTCTAGTGCTCATGCCATTTCCATTCAGCATTCCAGGGTCACTCATGCTACCCAGTGCAAGGGGTGGGATTCCCAGGTGCTCCTCTAGACTCTTAAAGAGCCAGAAGGAGCTTTTTCTCTTGAGCATAGATAAACCTACTGTCTTTATATAGTACAGTAGAATTCTTATCTATGATTGCCTATTGGACAAAAAAAAGCCAAATGGCACAGTCTCCGTGCATGACAACCCTGTCTACACTAGCAAATTGACGTGTCACACTCAGCCATGGCCAGCAATGGGTTCCACTGAACGCGAGTTGATGCCGGTTTACTTGTTAATAAGAATGTGACCAAACCAGCTTGCTCTAATTTGCAGTGCTGTTATCCAAATCTCAGTCATGCTTTCAGTAATATTGCTTGAAATGGTTTTGTCCTCTTTGCAACACTGTTTTCTTCCACCATCTGCAGTGTACCTCTGGGGTTTGTAGCTGTAAATTCTACAGGCTTTTTTCCTGTGTTACACCAGCATGTGGTTGGGGGCGGGTTTCTGCCATGTTATGTGACTGCTGAAACCTTATATTAAATTGGACACCATGTGTTGTTCAATATATTTGCTTACACATTTTTATTTACAACAAACTGTCCTTGAATGGTATTGCCCTAATAAGAAAATAGCAAATACTTTGTCTGATTGTAGCTGTTACAAATTGCTTCAGGAAAAATTTCTTATCTGTTGAATTTTACCTTCCTGAAAAACTAAAACCTCTTTGACTCTCTAGTTCCTTGATATTGCTGCCTCTAACTCTTTGATGTGTTAACTGTTGTCCTTCACACTCCTGGGATGAAGAATTACTAGTACCTTAATCTCCAACTGTCAATAACTCTGAGGCAAAGTACATTCATTGTAAGCTCTCCAAATGTCAGAGCAAACCTATGTTATGTGTTTAGCCTTAGCATTTGGCATTTATTCTTCTAGCCAAAAAGTATGCACAGTCCTTGGACTTCAGATACCAAAGTGCATGTTAATTATATGAGTGACAGATCTCATATGCATAGCAAAAGGAGAAAGTGATCAGGAAGAGTAACATGTGTCTGCAGATGTTTTGTTTTTCCTTCAGGATGAAACCTTCTTGCAGTTGTGCATGAGAAGAGTAAACTGTGTTCTTTCATACCTTGTGTAAAAGTCAAATTTCTTTTTCACCCATCCTCTGTGTTAATGTTACATTAGATGTAGGAGCAAAGAGTAAAACCTTACTAATCTGCCATTTTCTTTTATTCACATTTCTACATTCAAGGTTACCCAAATTTTGTTGCGACATATGGCAGAGGATATCCTGGATTTGCCCCAAGTTACAGCTATCAGTTCCCAGGTATGTACATTTCATTTGGAGATTGATTTATTTAAATCCATAGCTGCAAGTTGAGGCAGGAAAATCTGCAGGGAAGCATTTCATGCGATGACAAATTGTGACCATTTTGAAGATATATCTTCAAAATATATATATATATATATATATATATATATATATATATATAGTCAAGATTGTTATAATGTGTTAATTGGTACTGGTTATTTGAAAACAAAAGTTTTTAATTTAAAAAAAATTAACCAGAGTGATAATTTTAAGAGCTATTACCATCCCTTTTCCGGGGTTAATTTTTTTTCCTTTTTCTATGTACATATTTTACAGTAAGCTAATACTTGCTAGGGATGGCAGTTCTGGAGTAAAAAGTCCAACGTGCATGTATTTTATATAGATGTCTCTGGTGACCTTCATAGAGTCGGGTGTCTAATGGTGCTCAATCTAATTCTTTCTTCACGTTTGTTTGGTTCATCCCCTCCTTCTCTTTTGTATGACTGTCAAAGATTTGCTGCATTTAGTGATTTCCATTCACTGGAAGTTTAATACTGCCACTCATAATTTTTGATCTCCTATAGTTCTAAAGTGGTAGGCTGGCTTTTAATGTAACACAGTGTGGATTTCATCTGGGGCACTTTGAAAAGGCAGTCACTGAAACTAGTTCTCCCTATATTTTACTTTATGCCAGTGCGGCTTAGAACTTAAATTGGAAATGACAGACGATTTTTTTTATTTCACCTTAAGAATTCTAAGGGAGATTTTAGAAGCAGTCATGATTGCTGTGTTTACTGCTAACTAATAACTAAGGCCTACCAGGACACCATGGAAAGGAAATCTATGTTGTGTTAAATTCATTAGCGTGCCATGTCACTTGGGTCACACATGATCAGTTCCACCATCTTGCACTGTTTATTAATTGCTTAGAACGACAATGTTAGAAGCACAAGTTTGCTTAGGATAAGAACATAAAAACGGCAATACTGGGTCAGACCAATAGTCCATCTAGCCCAGTATCCTGTCTTCCAACAGTGGTAGGTGGCAGATGCTTCAGAGGGAATGAACAGAACAGCGCAATTTATCGAGTGATCCATCTCCTGTTGTCCAGTCCCAGCTTCTGTTCTGGCAGTCAGAGACTTAGGTACTTACAGAGACTTTGGCATAGGCTTGCATCCCCTACCATTTTGGCTAATACCCAGTGATGGAACTATCCTCCATGAACTTATCTAGTTCATTTTTGAACCCAGTTATACTTTTGACCTTCAAAACATCCCTTGGCAATGAGTTCCACAGGTTGACTGTGTTGCATGAAGAAGTACTTCCTTTTGTTTGTTCTAAACCTGCTGCCTATTAATTTCATTGAGTGACCCCTGGTTTTTGTTTTATGTGAAGAAGTAAATAACACTTTTTTGTTCATTTTCTCCATGCCATTCATGATTATATAGACCTACATCAGATCCCCCCATAATCGTCTCTTTTCTAAGCCGAACAGTCGCAGTCTTTTTAATCTTTCATCGTATGTTCCACACTCTTAATCATTTTTGTTGCCCTTCTTTGTCCTTTTTCCAATTCTAATATCTTTTTTGAGGTGAGACAACCAGAACTGCATGGAGTATTAAGAAACCAAGTTTAACTGTCTCTTTAATGAAAATGCTACAGGTAAAGGATAGGGTTTTTAACCAAAGAAGAAAACAAGATTGTTATGGAGAAAATCTCTAGAATATAACAGAACTATAACCTTTTTATGTAATGTCTGAACCTACCTTTGGAATTCTATAGCAGGAATACAACCCTCCTTTAAAATTCTACAGATTGGTTTAAATATTTTATAAAAAGGGTTAAAATTGTGTATTAAATTCTACAAGACGAAGTAATTTCCACATAACACTATCTAGTTCCTTTGGAACCATAGTGGTTTCTGTTGGAGTTTTCCATAAAAGGAAGTGTTGTTTTTTGTTGTTGATGATTATTTTGACATTTTACAAATGTTGAGACTCTGGTTTCTGTAAGTGTATAAGTGCTTTTGAGAATATCCATTTAAGAAAACTAACCAAAAAAAACCCTTTGTCGAAGATATTAAGTCTAAAAATTGACCTCCTTTGACTGTTTTTGTATACATTTGCTCTTCTGGTAAGAAACACAGAAGGAATCAGAGTTCAGGACCAGCCTTCATTCCTCACATCCCAGGCCAGCTGGGGCTGGGAGAGCTTCAGAGTCAGAAAGTTCAGCTCCCTCTTTGGCTCTTGTTAATTTTTGATCCAGATGGGTAAAAAGGGTGCTGAGGCTGATGTTGCTTTATAGTGATCTCCTTTGGCTAACTGCAGGTATAGTGTTCACTTCCCCTCGCCAGAGAAGAGTCATTACAGTGTGGGGGATCTTTTAAGAATGCAACATGAAAGGGAAAATGCCATCTCAGAAGAGCCCTCAGAAACTTCTCCAGCACCTTGTTTAATAGGTGTTCCTTTATGCCACATACTGTACTCTTATCGCTCTACTGTACATTAAAAAAAATTGTATAGCAGGGGTGTTAATCACCCAGCCCATTTGACATATACTGTATATCCAGCCCCCATGATGATTGTGGATCTGTAGGATTAAAAAAACAAATATTCCATTTCTACCTCTTGTGCTTGTAAATGTAACATGACCCAGTGTATTGCTGTCTTAGTTTGAAATAGTTCAATGTGATGGCAGCTGCTCCTGTTGCAATGGAGTGCTAACGCTGAAGTACAATGATATCATGCTGAGGTCCGCGTTTACAAACAACATCAATGTTCAATGGTGGGCATAATTTGCACATGCAGTTACTGCTGTTGTGCATGCAAATTTGGTAAAAGCACACACAAATGGTCAAATAAACAAAGGGCCGTAGTAGGAATTTTCCTAAAGGTGCCCTGCATCACTTTTATGATGGTTTTAAAAGGGTCATATTCTGCTGCTGTTCTTTGTACAAACCTATTGACACCATTGGGAGAGCTGCTGTATCAAGGGAAATAGCACTGGCTGACAGGCCATAATTAAAAATGTTGTCAGCCCTCTTCACAAAATAGGTTTGACTGCTCAGCTGTATGGTATATATGTCGTTTTCACAGTACTCTTCATAATATTAAAGCCATCCAGATATGGCACAAAAATGCATACAAATTCATTTCAACACCTGTTTTGAGCTAAAAGCATTTGAATATAAGGTGATGAGATTTTTTTTTTTTTTAACGTGCATTTGCACATTGTCTCAGGACTTGATTTTCAGGTTCTCATGTCTTCTTGAATCAGATGGAGCTATATGAAGAAAAGACAGATAATGAAAAATGGTTTTAATAAACTGAATAAAATTGACAGGACTAGCAACTAATTGTAAAGATATCGTTTGACTCTAATTATCATTATATGTGTTTTTATTTAGGGTCCTCTAGCTTTTGCTTAGACTTGCACTTTATAAGAAACTGTGTCATAATGTATTTATTCCCCACAAACAAATTTTTTAAAATACATTGGGTTTTTTTTAAAAACGCTTACTTCATTTTTTAGTGAAGCTCTAAAAATACTTGACTCTTGTGTAGCACATTTAAGGATTTCAAAGCATCTTATAAATATTAATCTTCACAGCACTCTCTGGAATGTTATCCCATATGCAATATTGAATATTGGAGTGTCAGACCTCTTTTATAAGTTGGTAAACTGAGGCACAGAATTTAAAGGTGCAGTTGTGCCCTTATGGCACAACTGATGCTAGGAGGTGGTGCCAGTGGCAGTTCCCAGAGTTGGGCACAATATTTTCAGTACTACTTAAGGGAACAGCATGTTCTGAATTTTTGGAGCCAGCTCTGGCCTTTGCTCCTGCCTTTTTGCTAGCATCTGTGTAAAGGAGGGCAAGCATGGACATGGTATCCCAGCTCTTGTACAAGGATGCATTGAAAGGACAAAAACTCCTACAATGTTGTCTTTTCCTTTGTGTGGTGTTCAGCACAATAAGACCCAGGAGAACTGATTCACAATTTCACTAGACACTACCACTTTAAATGCCACAGCTTCAAGCCAGTACTTGGGGCCATATCTTGCACCTAGGACACCTATTGGAATTGTTGGGAGATTTAGGTGCTCAAGGAGTGCAGTATCATGCCCTCAGTAATGCCAAATACTTGTATCAATTCTGCATCCTACTATCTGCTACCACACAAGAGATGGCAATGAATGATGTGCACACAGCTGTTCTGTATCTAAGACTGCAATTCCCTGGTAAGGGAAAGGTGTTCTGGTGAGGAAATGCTGTAGGTAGGAGTGCGAAGCTCAATATATCATCAGTGTCACCAGAACTTAGGGAGGGTTTTATATGCAGAGTTCAGAGACTATTGCATGCTAACCTATATTTGTCACATCTTTCATATAAATGTTGATTAAATTAATGCTACTTTATCAATTTGTCTTAATGTACCTAAGCTGCTTTTGTTGTTCTCTGCATTTTCTTTTCGCATCCTCTCTACAAACTTGAGACTGGAAGCCATTTTTTTTTCAGGGTTTATTTTTTGAAAATGACCCTTCTCCCTGCTTTAGCAGAAATCAAGGTTTTGAACAGTACAGGCTGTTACAAACTAGCAGAGAAAAGGAAGCTTTTAATAAAACATAAGAAATCGGTACACTGATTAAAAAGTACTAGAGTATTCAACAGCATAGGCCAAGTTTTCCAAGGTGCCTAAATTGCATTCATAATATTTTCTCATGCATGTTTTTGCACATGCAGAAGCGCCCCTTTGCGTGCATGGAGGTGGGGTTCTGAGCATGGAAACAGGTGAGCATGCAAACTTTGCAGAGCAAAATATGGGCATGTATACCCTTTAAAAAAATAAAAATAAAAACGACTTACACACCCAAAACATTGCATTATTGTGATTAAAGAGGAACTGTTCGGGTCATTTCTACAAAATACTCTGATATTTATTTTTCTTTTCTTTTTCCTTTCCTTGAAGGCTTGTCCCCAAACACTACAGTTTACAATATCTTAGGGTTTTAGACTGCTACCTATTACCAGAGTATTGAAGTAAAAACAGTGTACTCTGTGGGATTTCACAAAAAAGAAGACCCCCCACTGTTTCAGTTTGGCTGCGTCTTCTCTTGGGTCATTCTACCAGCAGATCTCATGGCAAGGCTGAATGAAAGAATGAGTTTGTTGTAGCTAAATGCCTTGATATGAGCACATACACTTATCCTTCATTATCTCTTATGTCAGAATGCTACTTTAGATGGTTTGTTATGGAGCAGTCCTGACGTCGCTTCTTATTAGAGTACAGATGTGTCACAGACCCTTAATATAGTACGCTTCTGATGTCTGTGCTATAATAAGTCAGCTAATTTCAAGGAAATTATAGTGTTCCTTGTATTATAAAAATAAAGTATTGCAAAACTGTGCTATTAACAGTTACCATTTCAAAGAACTGTATCACAGTTGCATTTATTTTAATATCAGCTCCCTTTATTCCAGTTGCCTTTTCAGGTTAACCCACCCATTTTCTTTTTCTTTTATTTTTTTAAAATGTCAGTCAATATTGTGTTGTAATGTGATATTTACTGTTGTCAAAGCAAAACAATGCTATGAATGTCATGATCCACCTGTCTGCATTTTTGTTTTGGTAATTTGGAAAGAAGGCTCTTTGCTCTATGACTATTTGTCTGTTTGAATGATGCCTCCTGTATAGATCTCCTGTATTATACTTCTATCAAAGTAGGTGACAGCCCTTAGCTTGAAAAGCGGCAGGAATGTAAATCACTTTGGCAACTGGTCTATCTTCTCTCATCAAGTTGTTTTTTTTCCTCTAGGCTTTAATAGCTTAGTACATAGTCATTTTAAAATTATTATTATTATAATCACTCCCTATTCTGTTTCATTTTTTTTTAATTTCTGGGACTTATCTTTTCAGTTTAATCTATTAATTTCTGTTCTTATTTCACTTTGCAGACTATTTGCCGATTTCACAAGACATAATTTTTATCAACTAGTTCTTAAAGATGCATAACAAATTAATCGGGGTTTACTACAGTGCTAATGAGAGAAAGAGACAGACAGAGACAGCCTGGGTGGTCCATGTTTAATATCAATGTCCACTGAAAAAATGCTGCTCTTACTGGCTGGTTTGATTGACTGGACTTATTTTTTTTAATTATTATTATTATTATTATTATTATTATTTTTAAAGGCTCCATATCCTCACGGCTTGAGTTTGCTTTTTCTTATTTTTGTTTCCTCTGCTTTATATGAGTTTTTAATGCCCACATGGAATGTAACTCACAAAGAGAATGGAGGCGGGTGTTAGTTGATGTTATAAAGGCATGACTTCTCACAAACTTTGTAGAAATAATTTATTAGGGAAATGGAAATTATGATCAAGTCCTATAAAAAGCCCCCAAACTGAACTGTTGATGCTTTTTGATATACAGCATATTTAATATCAGTAAAAGTCATAATTATCATGCAGGAGGGCTGGTAACATATAGCTGAGATTATTGGGCAAGTCAGGGAAATGAATCTAATTATTCAAAGTATTATGATGTATCTGTGAAAATTTAATCTGTACAGTTGGCAATTGCATGATGATTACTTTTTTGTTTGTACAGATCTTTCAGTAGTTGAAATTCTAATAACTGAGAGTTCTGTTTTCAAAACAGAAAAGTTTGAGTATAGTGATATCACCTTGAAAGTGTCAGGTATCAGGGGGTAGCCGAAACAGCAGAACTAAAATTCATTTGCAAATTTAACACCATTAATTTGGGCTTGAATAGGGAGCTGGCTTATTACAAAAGCAGCTTTGCCTCTCCTGGAATTGACACCTCCTCATCTATTATTGGGAGTGAACTACATCCACCCTGATTGAATTGGCCCTGTCAACACTGGTTCTCAACTTGTGAGGTAACTCCCTTCTCTTCATGTGTCATTGTATAATGCCTGCATCTGTAACTTTCACTCCATGCATCTGAAGAAGTGAGGTTTTTTACCCGTGAAAGCTTATGCCTGAATAAATCTGTTACTCTTTAAGGTGCTACCGGACTCCTCGTTGTTTTTACGTTGAAAAGTGCTCATCAACATAAGCTGTGGATCATTAGAGGCTACCAAACACCCCACCTCCAAAACAAACACTAAATCATCCCATTCTTCCACACTTACAAAAACCCCAAAAACAAACAAACAAAAAAACAACCCACCACCTTCAAAGTTCCTAGGCAGTTCCCTATCTTGGATTAGGCTATGCTTTCCGAAGGTCAGATGCTGTAGTAACTTTTACTTCCATGCTTCACTTACAAACCATTGGCAGAATTAAAGTTCTAGCAAGAGCAGCAGGAACTGAGCTGCCAGCATGAGCTATATTGCACCTCTTAACCTTTAACCTCTGCAAAAATCTATGAAGTATCTCTTCACCTGTTTTTATATGCTTTCCCATTATTGGCTTTGTTTCTAATAGAACTAAGTTCTGAGCTGTATGGTTGAAAGCACACATTGCATTTAAATTCTCCTTTTTATTAAAAAAAAAAAAAAAAAAAGTGCTTCTATCAATTTTATAAGTTTGTGAGAAGTAAATTGCATGCTTACAGTAGAACTGTAATGCATTTTAATGTTTGTTAATCCACTTGTTTAAAATGTCAGTGTCCAAGGCTCTACATACACAGCTATGCTGTTCTTTTCATTAAAGATGCTTGATGTAATAATTGGTTAGTTTTCCTTTTTATTCTTCTGCTTTTTTTAAATCTGTATGGCTTTTTTATTATTTTGTTTTTGTTTTGCTATGAATTGCTTTGCTTTTGTGAACTTTTCCTAGTGTGCATGATTTGCAAACATTTCGGCTATTGTCAATTTTCTCATTTTGTAAATAGTTCATCTGTGCTTTTTTTTTAATTACTTTTTTTTTTCCTGTAAGCAACCGAGGTAGAAAAAAACAATAATAAATGGTTTACAATGGACAAGCTGTGTTGCTGCTCTCTTAGCTTGCAGTTTCATATTTTGGTTTGGACATACCAAATAACCAGTACCAATGACAATTTAATAAAAGAATAAAAAGATCATCATCTGAAGTGTGTGACCCAGTGTTTGAAGAACTCACGGAGTGAATATTGCATATTAGATATGTTTACAGCAGAAATAATAAAAAAAAGACACATTTTTATAGTGTACATGTTGCAGCTGCATTATTCTTATAAAGTCTGATTCTGCACCACTAACTTTAGTGGACTTTGTGCCATTGATAGCAGTGGGATGAGGATCAGATTCGTACACTTTGTGAACTCTTGTGCACTAATGGGGAGAAATCTATTTTTGGAGTGAAACGCATTTAAATATTAAAAGAAAATAAAGAACAGCCCCGTCATCATTTAAAAAGAGAATACCCTAGGTGGGAGTGCAAGAGTTGCCCTGTGCAGAGCCCTTTGCAGATCAATACCTGTCACTCCTCCTTGGAAGTTTGAAATTGAAATGTGTTTCTTTACCGGAATTATATTTTCCTCCATCATAGTCTTGGTGGTTTGTTATTTCAGGGTTACCTGACCTTTGGCTGCTGGAATTATTTCTTTGGGGTTTTTAATTAATTCATTTAAGCGCAGTGAAGCGTTTAGATGGGGGGGAACAAATATTTAGATGAGCGTTTCAGAGAAAGGAAAAATGTATTTACTTATTATATATATTATAGTAGTGTCTAGGAGGCCCAATCATGGACCAGGATCCCATTGTGCTAGGCTCTGTACTACCACAGAGCAAAAAGACCAGTCCCTGCCCCCAAATAGCGGACCAGCTAAGATAACTTTTAGGTTTTCCATTATTAACAGTATTTTTAAAAATATTATTTTAAATCTGAAAGCCTTAGTTTAGTTTGTTCCGTGGCAGCTACTCAAAACCACGTTACCTTGAAGCCTACTTAGTCTGTGAGTAACTGATATAGAAAAGCAATGTTAATCTAACCATAACTACCCTATATGCTTTACAGATAAAATAAATGGTTACACTGTGGATTTGGGGGTGGGGAGGAGGAGAGTTGGGATGTCAGGAATGGGGTAATTTTTGTAATAATGGTATATTTAAGGCTCTGTTTGAGAATTTCAGAGAGGAAGGAGGAGGGTGGAGAAATAGTTAAAGTATTTACCAGCCTATGATGTGAAAAAGAAAATGCCAAAAACCTGCAAGATTTATTTCCCCCCTGACAACGCTTCACCCCTCACTCTGTTGTGTGCTCCTCACAAGAAATCCACAGTGGGGACCAGCATGTGATTGAAGAGAAGGGAATATATCTGTAGTCTGAATACATGGCACAAAATAAACATTTAGTTGTAGCTAGATAGTATAGCTAGATAATGTACTTGAAAAAGAAGGGGAGGGGAGCACCATACTTAGCTTCAGAGAGTAAAAGTTGTTCAACTCTGAGGGCCAGATCGTCCATTGGTGTAGCACATCTCAGCTGGTGCAAGTCAGCATAATTCCATTGATCTGGTCCTAAATGCATTAGTGCTAGAGAGAGACATGGCATTTTACAGCCCCAGGACGAAGATTCTCATTTACACGAAGGCCACTCTACGTTTCTCTGGCAGCGTAAGGGTGCTTTAAAGTGGGAGTAAATTATATTCGCACTGGCCCCTTTATCCTGACAGTGTTGTACAGAGGGGGCTTTAGTCAGGTCCCCAGTAGTTGAGCCATATTGGAAGCAGTAACACAGCTTGTCTCACGGTGTGGTAATTTAATGACTGATCTTAATTTTTTTTAAAAAAAAGTAAACCTGTCCTTAGCATTCTGTGGTTCAAGGTATTGTGATTGGATAAACCCTATGTCCCATTAGAAGCTGTGCAGTAAATTGTTTAAACTTGTTATGGTAAGAAATGCAAAACAAAGTTAGAGCTGTTTCTCACTCTTCCTTCTAGCCCTTCCCACACTGCTTAAATGCTGGTCTAATCCTTCCAGCACTGCATGCCTTTGTTCACCTAAAAAATGCAGGTGGCATCTGCATAGCGTAAAATGATTTGCAAAGAACTTATTAAATCTACCAGAGTGAGCTTAATTATCATTCTTCAAACCTTTCAGTTTTAATTTCCATCAATGAAAGCAAATGGCACACTGGACTCCCCGCCCTCTTCCCCTCCCCCCCAAATTAATTTGAAAGTTTGCATGCCTTTCACCTAGGATGAGAGGCTGAAGTGCATGCATTCAGGATACATGGGCTTCCTGTGAGCAGGGAACCCTTAAAAATGTAGGTAATAAAGTAAAAAATTAATATTTCAGTGCACATAAACCGCTAACCATGAAATATCCCATTAAGTTCTGCTCACTTGGCAGATTGAGTTTGAGATTTTTTGTCACAGGAAAATAATTTTACCTAGATTTTAACCCCAGTATAAATGCTATAAGTAGTACTTTCCTTCCTTAATCATACTAGGATCTGTTTGGAATAGTCTGTTTCTGGATAACCTTGTAATAAGCCCTTCCCATTCGGCCTGTCATTCGTAAATGCAAATTATGTAGTATACACATGCACACACAGCCACCTAATAGTCTCTCTGTGGAGAAAAAGACAGACAGATGGAAAGCACCACATGAGACAGTTGCTAGTCATTCCACTTAATGCACTACTAGATAACATGGTGATGGGTGCAGCATAAGGAGCTGAGTAGAATTCTTATAACAGGTTAAAAAAGAACCAGAAACTGAGCCAGTCGTTCAGAAAGGTGCAGTGCCCTGACTCCCAGCAGAAGCCCCTTTGCATTCTTGGGATGTTTTAGCTCAGAAGAATCTCATTTTCACTTGTACAGGCAAGAGGAATGATCTGATCTAAAAAATATTACCGTGGCCAATAAATTTAGGATGGGATTTTCAGAAGCAATTGGTGTTGGTCCAACTTTGCTCCCACTGAGATCAGTGGTAAAACTCCCATTATTTCAGTGGCAACCGAGTTAGGCCAACACTGAGCACTTGCGAAGTTTCCAGCCCCTGGAAGTTTCTGGTAGGACTCTTTGCCAACATAATAGCTTCCATGCGGTTTCCTGAACCTCCCACATAAGAGTTGGTGAAGGTTTCCTCAAATGTCATGTCTTGATAAAGTTTCAAACTTTACAAATGTTTTATATATGGGTGCCTTAAAAGCCACTTGATAGAAAACTTCCCAAAACAGTGAAGAACCTCTCAACATCACTGAGTTTGTGCGGGCTGTTAAAACATTCCATGAGGTCAGACCTCCCTGGGGTTGTCTGTCCTCAAGGAATCTATCTCCTTGGTTAGGTTCTAACTGTTCCATCGATCCATGACCCAGTTGTTGAGATTGCTATCAGAGCGAGACAGGCTCATTGCCCTGAAAATGAGCAGTCCCAGGTGGAGGGGAAAAACTAGCCTACCTATTTCGTACTGTAGCTATGTTGTTTGAACGTGAACTGGACTCTCTGGGTTTCACAACTTCAGTGCAATAGCAGAGAGAGTTCTTAGATAGTAACTTCTGCTCCTAAGAGGCCTCAGTTAGAGCAAATGGAAAATGTTATGGGGATAATTATTCAAAGGAACAAAGAGGCATAAAGAAAACCCTCATGTATAGCAGAAATCATAGAAAGAGCAATGTAATCAAATAATGCTGACTCTGATGACAGCCTAAACCCTACCCCTCTAGAGTTAGTTGTACTAGACTGAATAGCATGCATATGCTCATAAATATTAAAATACAGATTTAAAATGTAACCTAATGTAATAAGCATAGACTCCGCCCCTTATTTATTTATTTATTTAGTTATTTAGTTTGCATTGGACAATTTTGAAAGTACAAATTTTTCAGTCAGTTCAAGTAATAAGATTTTAAATCGGTTGGTTACATTTTACGTCACCTCCCAGGAAACCTTTTCCAGGACTTATAATAATATGCAGACCACTCACTGGCACTATAAAGGTATAAAGACCAAGCGCTAGACCTGTCTAACCTGACCTCCTGTATAGCACAGGCCCCACCATTTCACCCTGCAATTCCTGCCATGAAGAGAATTATTCTTTCGTGCTATGTAAGTGAACACTGTTGAACCCAATAATGTGTGGCTGAACTAGAGCTTATCTTTTGGAAAGGCATCTGATGTCGATTTACGGCCTTCAGGTGATGGAGATTTTACCATCTCTTGGTAATCTGGTCAAATGGTTAATTGTCCTCTGTTAAAATGCATTTTATTTTCAATTTGATTTTTTGTCTAACTTCAGCTTCCAGTCATTGGCTCTTCTTAGGCCTTTGCTAAATTCAAGAGATTTATATTGGAGCTAATATTGCAGATCTTCCCCTTCGTAGCACATGTACATATAGTTGGAGAATGTTTTTTTATAAGTTAAATATTTAAACTGAGAAGCTTGTCTTTTTGGTACCTTTTAAAGCAACTGAAATGAGGTCTGAAGCACTGGTGCCTCTTGGCTGCACTTGAAATATATGCCTTAATAGTCTTCCCTTCAACCCCTTCCTCCTTCAGTCAACAACAGGTGGCCAGAATTTAGAACTTGCATGCTATAATGGCAAGCCTGAATGCGTTGACCTCTCCCTACAATGATAGTTCATGAATCAATTATGTTTGTTAAAAATATATGATAATGCCTGGCCTCTAGGTGTAAAATGAGAAATGTTTCCATCCAACACATCAGCTTAGTATTGAATCGAGTTAGTTCCTCTTAGAACATGATTTAGTTTAAAGTCCCTTTCACCTAGGTTGGCTGTGTTGATCTGAAGGCTATAATTCTGTCTGTTTCACTAATTACTATTAGGGGTCTCCAAATTACAGATCAAGGTGAAGCATTGCATGTTGGGAAATGTAGTATCTATGGACCACGTGGATTAACAAGGCAGTTGGTGGCCACATGACAGAAATCTGTGGAGTGTTCATTAAGCTGCTGTAGGCTGTGAACATTGTAAAAATAGAATGAAAAAAAATAGCTACAAGCTTTAGGTTTCTTTAAAAAAATAAATATTTTTCTTAGAACAAACCATTTGCCTTTGAGAAGTTTGCCAGTTCCATGTGGTGAAATAGTTGCAAGGGGTTATTACACTTGAGAAGACACAGCAATAATTTGCAGACAAATAGGCAGCTTTGTCTCACTGATGCATAAAGTAATTACTGGACAAAAGTGCATCATTCCCATTTTAAAAGCCATCACCCAGGAGCCATAAGCAGCTGAAAAATGGATCGTTTACAGAACATAAAGCGGAAGTGCCAAATTTTAAATTAACTGTATTTGGGTTTTATCATTTTTGTCCAAGTTCCAGAGGAGAAATATTGTTCATAATAACACCCATCTGCAACCACACACACTGTGTGAACTCCATTACTGGTGTCTGACGTTGAGAATTCTCCTACAAAATCCTGCCATATGCTATACATAAATTTTACGTAGTGGGGGACTGTTCCTTGAACAACATGATGGGCTATTTAATGAGGTTCCCATTATGCATGATGTGCTTTATCTGAAGTTCACTAATTTCCTGACCTGGTGAAACAGATTTTAATAAGCTTGATATAAGGCAGCATTTTAAGACAAAGAGAAACACTTAATGTGGCAGTCACAATAAAGAAATCTGAGCAGACTTGTAGATGTTAAAAATGTTAATAGAATTGATCAGAAGCTCAGGAAAAGAATTTTCCACTTCCCTGAAGGTCCGCTTTGTAACTTCTTGTTTGTTCACCTCTGTTTGGAATTTTAAAGACTGGGCTGCCGCATTTCTTTAAGAAGTATATTGGTTTTACCTTCAAGATACTGTAAGATTTGCTTAGACATAATTTAGAGATGATTCTATGTCTGACTTTTACAGAGTTTTAGAACTTTGGGTGGAATCTTCATTCCAACCCAAGCAAACTAATTAACGTAAAATATTTTGCTGTGAACGCTTTGGTAGAATCCAAATCTTTCATCACCTTTATATAAATTTTGATTTCTCTGGGGTTTTTTCTCTCTCTCTAAACACTGTATGTTGGGTGTTTTTGTTAAACTTAGATGTGAGGTTTTTAAGGAGGAATTGAGAGAAAGATAGTAGAAAAGTTAGGGTTGTATATGTAGGGGGTAGTGTTTATTTACATCGCCTTCCTCTGCACATGCACCCAACTAAACATGACAGTTACGTGGAATATCCCCAAAGAAGTTTCATACTGGGATGCTGCATGGTTTTGAGTCAGATACTTTCAAAATTAAACCTAAAGGTCCTACAAAAAGGATAACTGGCTAATGAAAAGAATAATGCAAGAGAGAATCCGTTTGGAATGACAGCTGTGAGCCTTTTAAAGCTTTTCTGTGCTGATCAAAGCTACTGCTAACATTGTTTGAAAAGAGGATATCAGTTCTCCCCTTCCACCTTCTTTCCCATTCAATCTACAGACAATTTTGAATTCTAGATTTCACACTTTTTTTTTTTTTTTTTAAGAACAAGTGAACATGGACTCTACTTTTCCTAACTAACTCATGTTTAAAACAGTATATTCTAAGAAGCAAGAAAGAGTTTTTGGTATAAAATCAAGTGTTTTAAATGGCGAAGGGGAATACATTGAGAATTGGTGCTATCTCCTCCCGTCCTCCTCCCCCCCAAAAATCTACAGTCCCTTTTGGAAATCCCAGTTTGGAAACATTCATGAATTTTCACACAGTCCAGTGTATGTATGTATGTATGAATGCTGCCTACTTTCCACACATTATTCTTTAATATTTAAATTGTAATAACACCTAGAGGGCTCAATCCCCATTGGGGTAGGTACTGTGCATACAGGAAATCACAGTCCCTGCCTCAAAAGAGTTTAGAGTCTGAAATACATATTTGTGTGCTAGGCGTAATTCTGTGGGCATCTTTAATGTATCCTCAGTGTTGCCAACTCTCATGATTTTATCAAAAGTTTTGTGATATTTGTTGTTTTTCCTGAAACCAAAGTAATTATGTGAGACTCTCACCTTTCATTTTAAATAAAGGAAATTTCTAGTCTCCATGGTTGTGAAGAAAAGCTGACCCAAGTGCAGCCCAAACACTCAGAAAACAGTAAACAAAACACTTATATCTCCCCTTTCTCAGTTTGGTTGTAACTAAAGTCTCAATTCACTTCTTGTTGGGAAGCGCTGGGGAAAAGTTTTTTATTTCCTCTAACTATGAGAAGATCAGTTTGTTACAGTCAGGGTGCACAATGGAGCCAAACACACATGATGGATTAAATGTTCCCTTAGCAGAGAGCAAGGGCACCACGTAAGGCCCACATAACCCTTAACGTGGGCTTATGTGGTATATCAGGACTTGAATATACAGCATTGCTCTTTCCATCTCTTCTCCCGAAGTTCCTATGAATCTCAGCTGTATCCAACTCACCAAGTGTATGGCTGTTTGAGAACGTTGGATGAGGCTAATTCCATGCTTCATGTCAGTGTTTCGCACTGGTTCTTTAAATTCAGCACCCCCTGCTTTGGTTGTGTGTCACCCACTTGATTTCTCCCCAGACTTATTTGTGTGTTGGAGAAAACACTTGCATGTAGACAGCCACTCACTAAAATTGTGACCTTAGGGCATTGTAGTTAAAAACAGATGTGCCCTTGTTCTCCCACATGAGGTGTTTCAGTATTTAAAGTGAAACTAGTGATGCAGGAAGCAGAAAAATTTATCTGTGAAAAATTGAACTCCAAATATTCGTGTTAGCTCTTTCTGAGTAATAAGGCAGCATGAAATTGATCTGAATCCTCAGGGCTTTCTTGGACAGCATTTGAGCCCCTTTCAAAACATTTATTGTAAAATATCTGCTAATTGGAATGCTTAAATCCACTTTAGTCCTTTTGAACAGCTTAGGCGTCTTGTTTTCTCTAGGCATTTATAAGCAAAGGATACACAAAGAAGGGCAGGGATTGTTTCTGCAGGAAGGGTACAAATATGATGAATAGCTTGAGCTCTTCTCTCCTCTGTTTTGATGTTTCAGTTGGCATAGTGATGGCTCTAGACAACAGCGGCTACTCAGAGCAAGAAGGGCCGGTGCTGTTTCCCCTTCTCTGATGCAGTGTGGCCTTCAGCATGGATCTCATCCAAAGTCCATTGAAGTCAATGGAAGGACTCCCGTTGACTTCAAAGGGCTTTGGTTCAGGGGCTGTTGTAGGATGCAATTGCTTGGAGCTGACCTTTTTATTGTTCAAGCCCTTTCAGATGCCAGCTGGCTCCAGGTGGACTCCTCCTCCCTGCTCAGCTCAGGCTGTGTTTTGCTTCACAGATTTTGGTCATGGGGTTCCTCCCTCCCCCAGCTTTGACCACAGTTGCCCTGATCTCTTTCCTCTCTCTGTGCCTTCCCCTCTCTCCTCACCGGAATGGCAGCAGGTGTCAGGTTACTAAGGCTGCCAGTGCTTGGTGTTCCCATGCCCCAGCTGAGATGCTGGGCTGCTGGAACAGCCTACAACTGCTGCTTATTGCCTTCACTTGTGGAAAGAGATGGGTCTTACACTTCATGCTACAGGCATGTAGGACAGCTCCTGATCTCCACTGACAAGGAGTTCCATAACCCAGTACTTTCCACTGATAATACCCTGCTTTGGGCCCCTGGGAGTTTTTCCCATGACTCCATCCATGTCTAGATCCCCACTGATCATAATAAGTTGTGGAGCTATAGGTGGTCTCTCTCTGTAGCCAAATTTTAGCCTTCTATGAGGAACAGCACTTTGGACATAAAGAATGGCATATCCCTTTGGGACACTATGGCCCATGCTGTTTTAAACTCCAGGAGTCAGGGAAAATTACTAAACTACTATAATGTAGAGAAATATTTTTTCCAAAGTATTTATTTGATTTGTGTAAAAAAACATTTCTATTGGATGCATGAAGATGCAGGTGGAGAGGCAGGGGTGTTGAATATACCTGCCTGTCCACTAATGAGTCACAGCAATGAGCAGTAGCTCAGTAGTATGGTGGTGGGTAATGCCTTACCTCCCATGTGTGAGTACCTGTGGCACTAGATTACCTGGGCACAGTGAATGTAAGTGCAAGAAAATATTGTATGATACCGAGGATGGGAGTATTGATAATTCTGTCAATACAAGTGGTGTTCTGTAAAGTCTTACTCAGGAGCACGACAGAGAGTCCTGTGGCACCATATAAACTAACAGAAGTATTGGAGCATAAGCTTTCGTGAGTGAATATTCACTTCGTCAGATGCATGTTTACAGATCCAGACTAACATGGCTACCCCTCTGATACTACTCAGAAGTGGTCACTTTAGAGGTTTATAAAGTACAGCAGTGAGGGGACACCCCCTTACATAATGCTGAGGGAGTCATAATGCTTTACTGACCAGGCTGGGATCCAGGAGACCTGGATTCTATTCCCAGCTCTGCCACTGACTCTGTGTGGCTTTCAGCAAGTCACTTAGCTTCTCCATACCTCAGAGTACCCTATCTGTAAAATGGAGATACTGCTATTTGGTCACCTTTTTAAAGCTCACTTTGAGATCTATGTAAATAACTATAATTATTATTATTATAGCCTCAATGCAGTGTGCAAGTATTAATCATGTTAATGTGAAGCCTGGCAAATCGATTTTCAGTAGGCGGCATTGATTCAAGGCTTGTGGGCTGAGGGAGTTAGTCTCTCTGAGTCAGGATCGGTAACCATGTTTTCCCAATCCTGGTTATTAATCAGTCTTCCCTTCTCCTCACAACCTTGCCCCCCTCCCACACACTGCTAACCATGCTCTCGCCCTGCCCCAAACACTCTCATCCACGCACAGGGGCAGAATTTCCCTAAGAGCCCTTGAGTGGATCAGATTATATTTCAGTTGTTTGGAACTCAGTGTCACACAGAGGCTTTTCTCTGAGATTTGGGATAACGAATTCCTTTCTGTGAGCTAATTTTTCACACACCTGTCCAAAGCACACTCTGGAGTAGAATAATGCATCTTTTGTCCAGGGTCTTTCAGTTGGTTTCCTTCTCCATCTCTGTTATTTCATTCTTCTTTTGCATGGTAATGATTTTTTTGCCCTTCATTTGACATAAATACTGGGAGTCCCTGGCACTTGAGCAAGAGAAATATACTTGCCGGCTCTATTTCTTATGCTGTCTTTGAAGGAGGTTTGGCTGTCTGGGGCACACACTGGAAGGAGGCAGAGGCATATTATAATATGGAAAATCCATGTCTCATCTACCTTAGGGGTGGCTTAGGGAGCCCACAAAGCCTGCAGTTGACAAGTTGCCTGTAACTTTTAACATTCTCTATGGACCTGTCCTGAATGGGATTTGGGCACGTGAAGGATGCTGCTTTCTGGGCAGGTGGGTTGGCTGTGCATCATCTTAGACAGAGAACAGAGAAGGGGATTTCTTTGAGAGAATGGGGACACCTTCTACCCCAACTGTGTGAAGCTGTGTATTCCATCCAGCACTAGGGAATTTTGCTGATTGACTGATTGGTCCAAGTCTGGATCAGGTTTGAGTTTGGGCTTGTTTCTAAGGGAAGACAATATGGTTCCAGAGCCTTGCCTCTGACCTGCCAGCAGTTTTCCCCCGGGAGAGTGAATTCCATTTCGTAACAGTGAGTCTGGCTAAGAGGAAAGTACAGACTGGCAGGATACTGAGGCTTCTGCCTGTACCTGGGGGCCCATTTTTACTACCGGCACTACCGCAGCAAAACAATGGCACTGTATAGGGGTTTCCCATCTAGAGTTAGTCCACCTGCCTGAGCAGCGGTAGCTAAATTGACAGAAGCATTCTTTGGTTGACTTAGCTGCATCTATGCAGGGTTCACTGGGGGGGAAGAGGGGGTGTGAATTTTACATAGCTGTGTCAATCTACATTAGACCAGGCCTCAATCTGGGTTAGAGGAGTGGAGGGGACTTAGGCTTTTGATCCTATTACCCCAAATAAATCCTGCTGGGTGTCTCAGTCTTCTGTGTTTGTAACATTTCAGCATCATAATAAGAGCAAACAGGCTAGTGTCAGTGTTGAATAATAACTTGATTTGTTGTGTTTGTGCACATTTTCTGTATGTTGGGAACGGGCACAGATAATAGTCTGAGGTAGCTGTGCATATATTTACATAGACTTTTTTTCCCCCCCAACAGCCCTATTACCGTATTTAAATGCAAGTATGTCTTTTTTAATTGATGTTTTAAAGTAGCTTAGAGTCACTCTAGCTTAGCTGTTCTTTGTTCAGTTTTTTCCCTGGTTACATGTAGCTGGGATGATAGCACTAGAGTTAGTGGGCTTGTAGTTTGCTGATTTATCTGGAACTCTTTCTCTCTCTGTCTCTCTCTCTCTCTAGTTTGTTCTGCTCTCTTCTGCTTCTTTCAAGTCTCAGTTGTTTTTCTGTGGTCTGTTCAGTGTGGCACAGAAGCTGTGTTCCCCGACAAGTTTGCCCTGTCTTGGGTCCTCAAAACTAATATGAGCAGCTGGACTTCTGCAAAGACCAGGAATCCTTCAGAGCCTCTTGCTGTCCTTTGCAGCAAGGGCATCTGGTGTTTTTGTTGATCACCTTTTTCCCAGTCTTTGCTTATTTAAAAAAAAACACAAATAAATAAATCCAGTGTGTTTGGCAGACTTTTTAAAATTAATTAAATTAGGAACCAAAATGTTGCTAGTGGCAGCTCATTTTTCTGCAGTTTCACAGTCCCCCTGCATCAGGACATGGTACCTGAAATTCCTTGATATGCTGCTGTTTTGCTTTAGAAAGCTTTTTTTTTAATGCATCCGAGTGAAACATTTTTCCTTTATCCCGGCAAACCTGTGATCTTGAAACAAGGACCCTCCTGTAATTCTGATTACTCTCTTGTCTATAAATCAGTATATTGCTTTCCTCTTGCAAATAAGCAAAGAATAAAATCAACGTATTCTAATTGTTTTGCAAACTGATCTGAGCCCTAACAGTTTGAAAGCAAGCAGATATAAACCACATCCTAACAGCTGTCTCTGTGAGTTAATTCACTCCAGTATCTTGCCTTTAAAACTCGCAGTGGCTCAGAAGACCTGTGCACAGGATAAAAAGGCATCATCAGAGCATGCAGCTATTGAAATTCATTGCAGAGGATTTAGGGCAGGATTTTCAAAAGAAGGCCACAGGTGCTTCCATTTTGCATGCCCAAGTAGGCACACGATAAAGGGACCTGATTTTCAGAGGCTCAGCTTTGTCAGTAAATCAGGCTCTTTTAAGGTTCCTCAAGTCAGATCCCGAAATCACCAACCCCTTTTAAAAATAGGACCATAATCGACCATAGTTGCCCCCAAAAGTACTACAGTATGTTGCCCCTCCCCCCCCTTTTTTTTGGTTTGGTTACACCTGCTGTTCATTGGATTTTTCCCTTTACCCTTCTCCTTCTTTCCGTGGCTAGGTTTTCCGGCAGCGGCCTATGGACCAGTAGCAGCAGCAGCAGTGGCAGCAGCAAGAGGATCAGGTAGGGGGGCCGGTGGAAGAGGCGGCTACATGGCATACCCTCAGAATGCAGGGGAAGGTAAAAGCTCTGTCGGTATTCTATGTGGCTGCAGCTGTCCATCATTACTCTGATTTTCCTCACACTTATCCTGGGGACCTGAAAAAAACTCACACTACAAGTAGAGGCCAGGAGACCTGGAGCACCTTACAGGAGGTTTACATAAGAACTGTCAAACCTGGGGAGGGGGGCGCGTTGATATTGTTCATTTATTTATTTTAAATTGAAGATCATAAAGGACAAAAAAAAAAGTTTTCATTTCTCATGTGACGTTTGCACTGGGTTAACAATGCAGCATTTGCTCTCTGCAGTTAATGCTCCAGTGGCTGGGAGATCAAACCACACCACCCAGATTTGTGGCTTGAACGATTGCCACCAGTAAGACATCATGGCAAGTTGTCCTATGGATTTATTTTTAAAAATCACTTTCTTGGCCTCACCTCCCAACAAAACAGTATTCTTCCCCCTGGAACTAGCTGGTTACCAGGATGGTGATTTACTAGACCAGAGCTTCCTGTTAATCTGGAGACAAACGCATCATATCTACTACAGTATATTAGAAGATATCCTAAAATGTTTATATGTGCACTCAAGATCTGCTTTCCTTTGAACTCTAATTGGGGTGGTAGAGATGTAAATGCTGCCTGAAGTACAGGCAATCAATAAATGTTACCTGGAGCCAAATCTAAGTGGCCCTGCTGAAAGCACGTGAATTGTATTGTTGGTTTCTAAAGTATCGTTTTTAATTTGCCTGCCATTTAAAGCTTAGTTTTTGTTTCTCAGACTACTGCTCTTGTTACCTACTGCAAACTGCGGCCTAAGCTTCACGAGAAATGTTAAAGTTTTTCTCTCTGTCCCTCCAAATGCTTATTTTCCCCCCCTTAAGGGAAATAAATAAATAGTTACCAATTACAGTTATTACCCTAGAATTTCAATGTAGGGAAACATGTGAATTAGCTCTTTGCTTAAGTAATTAAATGTTCAGTACAGTCATGAGTGGGCTGTTAACTTACCAGCACACCCTTTTTTGTGTCTGCATACTATCCTGTGTCTGGATTGTACAGTGGTGACTCAAAACAATAAACCCTAAGCAAGAACAAAGGGTATAGCGATGCCTTCTCAGTAGATTTACCTGCTCTCACACGTACATTTAACATTTATGTATCATCCTGTGCATTCATCTTACCATTTGTTCTTGTTAATGATGAATGGACATCTAGGGAGGGAGGGAGATTTGAGAAAACGTTCTTGCTACCTGGCATTCAACTCCCCAGCTGCTTCAGTGCGGTTTTGCTCAGCATTGTACACATAAGACACACAGCAAAGAATGTTTCCAGCTTACTCATGATTTGATCCTAGAGTAGAGGTTTTCAGTGACCTGTATGGAACTTCTACGCTGGCTAGCTAGGCTCTTAAAAACAAAAAACAAAAAAAAGGCTATTGAGCACTAGCACCCAAATATGCATTGAGTGAGACCCTAATTCTGTGGAGTCCAAAGTAAGATGTCAGGAGAACTCCGTTCCATGCAAACTGGCACTGCTTGCGGGGCTACAAAGGATCATCTGTACCAGTTTTATTTTGTGGCATGTGGAGAAAGCCTAAGGGGTGACTTGCCAGACAGCTGTGGGAATATTTTTCCTTCTCTTTCTTTCTCCCTCCCCCCTTTCTTTAAAGAGAAGAAAAATTTTATTTCACATATTAACTGAGGAAAATTGACTTAATTGTCACTGTCTCTTCCTCGTGTTTTGCCCTTCAGGTTTTAAGCACTAACAGACCTGGTGAGTTGCCCCTTAGCAAGGCGCAGAGGGTTTCGCTAGATTAACGTTGCTTCCATTATTATTATTTTTTTTAATCAGAGTGCTTTTGGTTCCCTTTACAATGGAGCTGAGCATCAATCAATTCTGTGCCTGAAATCATTTGGGGTTTTTTAGTGTGTTTTTTTTATTATTATTATTATTATTTTATTTTTATTTGAATGTGCAATACGAAACTAAATCTAACCCTAAATTAACACCACCCTTCCTGGCAAGTTTAAAGAGCAGTATGGAGTTTGGAAATGCCTTTCAAGTCTCAAAATTCTATACGTGCCCCAAAACAAACCAACAAAACTCACCAACCTCACCCGTAATCTCAAGGAGGAAGAAAGAGATCGTCAAACTTCTTAAACTAGAGGCTGTTTACATTTGTAGTGAAATGTGTTCTATGGAACAACGGTGTTTTATTTGCAGTCATTTCCATCTAAAGAGAATTGTTGAACAGGGCATCTTGGGCTTGTCACTTTCATACAGCAATGGTAGTGAATTGTATTCAGGAGCAATGGAGTATGATAAATCTCATCTTACAGTGTGTGGGCCCGATTCATTACAAGAAAAATGTTTTTTGCATTTGTGCACAATCTCCTCATATGCCTTTATTATTAAAAATGCAGAATGCAGCATGACTGGCACTCATTGGCTTCCGTTTGTTGTCAGTCTGAGTAAAGTGACTAGAGAACGAATGGGCAACAGAAACACCCCCCCACACACACACACATACACACTATTCCACAGCACCTTACTGGGCGGTTCTATTTGTGCTGCCCCTGCTATACCTTCTCTGTGGATAAACCAGAGCTCCACTTTCTACTTGTGCCAATTCATTTGAATATTCAGGCCCTGATCCTGCAAACACTTAAGCATGTGCTTAACTTTACTCCCACGAGTAGTTTCATTGATTTCAAGGGGGCTCTTTACAGTAGTAAAGCTATGCTAAATGTTTGCGGGATCAGAGCTTAAGTGCACTCCGAGAACTTTCATGTTCACTTCAATGCGTTTTTTATATAGTTGCCTTTTTGGACATGAATCTTTGAACATTTCTAGTGCCAGATTTTTGCGAAGATCTCCGCACCAACAGCTCCCATTCAGACACCTAAACAGAGTGGCAGGATTTTCAGAAGTGTTTGCTGTTCAGCAGCTCCCGGCATTCCTAGTAAAAGCCTGGCCACTTTATTTAGGGAGTTGAGCTCTTTCAAAAATATGGACCATAAGCAAACTAAGACCTGTTCAGCACTCAAAATGCATGCACACTTCCAGGCAAGACTGTGTCTAGTGCATTTCTAAAGCCCCATCACCCTGTTGTCCGGGCATTGATGACCGCTGTGTAACCTAAGATGCTGTTCTTACGTGTACTGTGGAAAATTTGCATGTTTGCTTAATAATCATCAAAAGAATATGCCTAGATTTTTTCAGCCTGGGGTGCAGTTAACTTGCATGTTGGCTGTGTTAATGTCATGAACCTATTTTGGTCAGTAATCATTTTTGTGATTCTGCGCATTGTGAGCTTCTGTTTCCTTCTGTCACTCTTTATTTTTTTGTTTTGTTATATTTCTGCTTGTGGGAATACAACCACCAGTTACTATTATTAGATGGAATAAGATCAGGTACCAATTGCAACAGTAACTCCTGTGATCAGTAGAAAGGGACATTTCCCTGTCCTTGTGTTCAGTGTCATTCATAAATTCTCACTTGCTAAACTCTTCTCCCAGACTGGGAGGTTTATGCTTTGGTGCTTCCCTTTGTAAATCATGCACCTAACCAACCCCCCATGTAGAAGCAATGGGTGAAATTTTTCTAAACTGACTTAGATTTAGCCATACAGTTTCCATTCACTTCCGTGGGAGCTGTGTGGCTAAATCTTCTAGTTGGCTTTGATAAACTCATCCCTCCTTGTATTTTTTTTTTAATGAATTGGGACCTGGGCCATGTAAAATTAGCAAGCTTGAAAGTCTGAATGCTGCAAACTCCTCCTAGACAATTTCACTATCAGTGTCACGTTTCTTTTAATTTCATCTGGCATATTTTGAACATAATCATTTTTGTCTTGTAAGTGCTGTTTAAAAAATGGAAAACAGAGGGGGGAAAACATTTTTATCTTACACTTGGGAGGGTAGGAATTAATTTGGAAGAAAAAAATGGAACACAAAATAAAATTTGGCAGAAAGTTGTTGGGTCCGCGCCCCCCGCCACCAATAGTCTTAGTGTGCTGCCCAGCTTGTTAGCATTAACTATTCCTCCCTGATGAGTGGAGAATAAAATAATAATATGACGGGCCTGATTCTTCACTGCTTGACACCTTGTGCAGTCATTGAAAGTGGGGGCAAAAACATTAGCAAATCAGAAGGGCAACATTTTACACCCACTCTGATGACAAGAGGTATGAAACAACGAAGGCTCAGGACTCTCTTGTGGTCTGGAGTTAAGGGTATATACCTCCTTCCTTCCTTCCCCCCATCCCTAACACCTTGCCAGTCTCCAACTGCAAATGCTGCCTTTGATCCCTGAGCCCCCAACAACCCCTTACTGTACTTTATACTTGCCAGCTATAACAAATCTAGTAACGTGAGCTACTGACCTTGATGGTGAGTGTGAGCAGTTATGTTTTGTTGTTTTCTCTCTTGCTTGGTTGGGGCTGCTGTGAGAGAGGGTGTCTCTGAGGCATTCTTTCCGGCCTCTCTTACACTCGGACGTGCACACCTCTTCTCAAACACTCTTCTGAGCGCGCTCAGCGGGAAGGTTTGTCCACACCTCTTAATCCTCTCTCAGTGTCCAGCTTCTTGTTAGTAGCAGCTGGTTGCATGTTTTTTGCTTGTTCAGATGAAACAGTTCAAGAAACAACTCATATCAACTCTTGAGAAATGTCTCCTTTTTTTTGTACACTTTTTCTTTTTATGTTTTTATTAATTTCCCTTACTTAAAAAAAACCAAAACACCTGTCGTACCGTAAAACATTTCACATCTCCCCTTGCCTGTTCTTAGAGTGTATGTATCTGTGGGACTGAATTAAATGCATGCACTTGTAGTAGTCGTACTGGTAGCAGTAGATGTAGTTGTAGAACATGCATTGTTGAGTTGATATTATAGGTATCATCAACTTGAAATAGTGTGTCAGTCAAAAGCATGGCATCGCTTTGACTGGAAGAGTAGGGCTATCAAGAAACCAGGGTACTCCAAAAGGCTTGGATCCATAGTGCTGTATTTGTTAAACCCCATTATCGGAATTTATAAATTGAACATGGCTGTAGCTAAGCTACATCCTTTCCTACCACAAGAACTCACACATACTCTTATGTTGATAGTAAATTTACCTTATTTTTCAAATTAAAAATCCTGGGAATTAGATCTTTGACTATAAATACAGTGTGTTCTGTTGTTTTAGTTTGTATTAGAAAATTAAGATTTTGTTTTAAATCATTTGTAATCATGATTTCCTCATTAATCCCTCAACTGTCTGCATTAGCCCATAGAATCATTCTTTGGAGGTCTTAAACCGTTTGTACAAAATGCAAACTACCGCATAGGATAGCTAAATAATATAATGTATGTAAAACAGCTTCCTAGCAGACTATCCTGAGACACAAGGGAATTATTTGTAGGTCATAAACCTCAAATCTTGTTATGCAACAGGCTCTGTGCTAGTCATGGTTTGTATTCATTGCTGTGTCGCTCGGCTTAAGGGAATATTTTTAAATTAAGATTTAACATTTCATAAATACCAGCATTAGGAGTAAAAGACAAGTTCATCATCTTTGCCATTGAGCCAACAAATGTTTTTGCTTTTTGCACCCAGTTTTATGCACTCAACTTTTTAAACTATTTTCAAAATGAAGCGGCAGTAACTAGATTTAACAGCTGGTAATTCAAGTCCTGAATTACACTTTTTTTTTCCATTTTAGTTTGTTGTTAGTCAGAAAATATCCTGCTGGGAGTAGAAAAGTTTCCCTACAGTGCTCATACTCCCCACACCTTCCTCCAATAGAGTTAGGAGCTCCTCCTGTGGCCTAAATGTTACTTTTGAGCACATTCATAGTCTGCCTAATATGTTCAGTGTAGTCTCCAGGACACTTATCTCAGCAAAAGTATCTTGAATGTGCGTTCAAGATGCAATTAAGAATTTGTATCTGCTCCTTACCTCTGATAGAGCAAGTAAATTAGCCAAAGAACTTCTTGGTTGTAGTTGACACAATTACAATCCCGTAGACATCTAGACTGTCTGCTAGATGGATGGTGCACAAAATTTCCCTTATTGTTAGTGAAGAGTTGCAACATTTATGCATCAAAGGGAGAGCGGGAAATAATTTACCCCTTAGATTTCAATCTGTTGCAGAGATGCAAGGACCCACTGTTTAATGTGAAAGACGTGATGAAATGAGGAATGTATCTAAAAGTTAGCTGAGCGGCAAATTGCAGAGGGTGTAGAAATCCATGTCTTACACTTAAATAAGGGGCACTAAAATATTTAGTCTTATCATTAAGCACTGATTGTGTTGGCAAATTATAGTAATAAAATAGTGGGACAACAGTTGGTCTGTGTGTGTGGAATGAGGGAAATCTAGATCAACAGCTGAACAATCTAATGATGAACCAACTTGGAATTGATACTGCCGATTTAGGGTATTTTCCTTTGGAGTGACAGCTTAAATGGAACTGCACTCCCTTTTTTATTTTACTATATAAAAGTACATAAAATTTAATCAAGCTATGCAATCTGAAGAACCAGAACCTAACAAGCAGACCACCTGGGAAAAAGAAGCAGGCTGAAATGTGTCTCTCCATTGGAACATCCAGTAATTACTTGACAGAGGCTGGCAACTGGAACTCTGCAGAGTTGATGCATCTAAAAATTATCAGCTGCATAAGATTTTTTATCCTTCGCTCATCTTTATAATATTAAGGCTGCATCTGAAAATGTTGGTCTGAGAAGAACGCATGAAATTGAAGAACCCATACCATTTTGTACCTACATAATGTGCGTACTTGCTGTAAGAATCCTCCATTCCCAGTAGGTTAAATGATCTGTTCTATCATGTGGATTAAACAGTTGAATGCAAACAAAAGGAAAATGTCTCCTGTTATAGGAATAGGAGTAAAAGAAACCAAACTCTGCACTGAATAAGCACGTCTGAAGGGTAAATACTCCATTTTCTTCTTGGCGTATGCAACATGTCTGTAGAGATGAGGTCATTATGCGTTTCCTTGAGAAGTGTTTTTTTGGCCTTGTTAGTGACAACTCTCTTCTCCTCACTATTTTATGTGCTCTGCAATTACTTCCCTGAAGGACGCGGGGTGGTTGTAGTTTTTTTGTTTTAAAAAGGGAATTAAAGCAGAATCATTTCTATTACGGGTCTAAAGTCATACATTGATCCAAGATATTTTCAAAGCCATTATAGAAAACATACGCCTGGAAGTACCTTCCAGTGCTCAAACCCCACAAAATACCTGTTTATCTTATTTTATTGTTGGAAACATTTTATTTATCCTTGAGGGACTGAACTTCTTACGCATCCATATAAAAATTTCAGTAAATTTAAAATAATCTGCTGCTGCTGCCAGGCACTGACCCTGGCTCTAGTCATTTTACTGGGCTCCTGCTTGAAGTCTATTGTGGTTAAAATACATCAGCTTTAATCAATAACTTTGTAATAGAAAATCGTGGGCACTTGATAAATCATCTCCAGTGCAATTAGTGACCAGCTCTGAAGTACAGACTTAAGTACAGCATGAGTTAATCTTTAATGAATGTAGTAGCTAACTTTTAATGGTCTTTTCAATCAGTGGAATTATTTTCAATGGGAAAACACTTATCCACAGAGATCATTCTGGCTGCCAGGGTGCCTCTCTTGACACCCGCTAAGTGGTGGCTCCACATAAGCTTGAACTGTATTGTGATCCAAACAGGCTAATCACGCATTCAGGAAAACGTTTCCGTTTCAGAGCACTGAAAGTTTTACGCTTGACAAGTAGATTTTACTCTATTCTAGCAATGGGCTGGAACAGCCAGATAATGTCATTCAATTTTATTTTTTTTCAGGGACAAAGCTCCTGGTTGTTGAAATGCAGAGTTATTTTACATAATGGAACAAACCCTTTCACGAGTTAGCAGGAAGGTTTGAAATCAAGACCTTCAGCAGACTGGCCTTAGTTCAGAAAGGTGTTTAGCACGTGCCTCAGTTTAAGTATGTGAATAGTCCAGTGGATTTCAATGGAATTTTTCTCATGTTTAAAGTTAAGCACATGCTTAAAAATCTTGCCAAGTCACGACCTAACAGGGCAGTACAAATTGAGCTTGATACGTTCTATGTGGAGTAGCTGCTAACGGTGCAAACCACACACATTTTACAAGCTTTTACACTAGTATTTTCAAATCATTTGACCAAAACGCAGTAGAAAGTTAAATACAGTGAGTACAGAGACAATCTTTTTCTCCCCCCACTTTCTGTTTGAGATACAGGCAAGTAAAAAAGGATACAGAGGTCTTTTCACTACAGCAAACTTTTGTATTCGTCTGCCTTGGCATTAACTCAAAGGGATAATTGGTTAGGAAAAGCCAGGGAAAGTAGAATTGAACTTTAGATATATGGACCTACACGATTGGGGGGAAAAAAAGTCAGTCAGCCTGTTCATTTGAGGAGTGTTGTCTGGTAATTGCAGCAAAGGACCAGAACCAATGGCTGTATTCCTCTGAATCAATGTGTGACTATGTGCACGTCACTTCAGCGTTCTGTGCCTTGGTTTTCCCCCTCTGTGTGATGGGCGGAATATTACCTATGAGGGTGGGGTGAGATACAATTAGGGTTGCCAAAGCACCTTGTGGGAATGTGCCACATGAGTGCAAAGGATTATTGTTATGCCCTGACTTCACTCAACTGGTTTCAGTTTTTTCTTTAGAAACCTCTTTAGGTCTCCAGTGACTCTCCCCTAAGGGCTGTGTCTCAAGTGTCATGGCAAACGATGATTGCCTTAAAGGGGACCTAATGATGGAGCCTATGTGGTCACCGCTAATGTTTTGCCCTTATGCTACAGAGATTCCCAGTGCTTTCAATGGGTGCTGGATAAGGCCCATCAGTAGGAGATTTATTTTCTCTAATGTCAATGGCAGCGTTCACGTGGAACAGTTCAGAAACTTCTAAGCATTATAAGGCTAGAAAAACTCCTCTTGGTGTCCTAGAATAACATCAGTGTGCTCTTTTTTTTTTAGGCATCACTGTTCAGAGTACATACTCCCCCTCCCCCCCATCTAAGTCCTCTCACTGTCTTTTTTACTCATAGAAAACTGAAACTACAACCTATGGTACCAAGGGCAAAATACTATGTGGGCAACTCGCCTGGAAAATGTGCAGCATATAAAGGCAACATCTGATTCCTACTCAAGTTAGTGCAGAGATGTTTGATCGCATGGTGCTGGTTTCTCCTTACTTCCAGTTGCAGAATAGCGTTAAAGGGGGAAGCCTAGAGTACTTTCCTAACACTGTGTTACTTTTCCAACTAAACAAATGCAGGCGTGACCAGAATAGGAGGGTTTCCAAGAGATGATTTCTCTGTTAAAATGTGGTCTGCACTATGAAGGAGTTTCAGAACCTCTGGCTTAATTGTTTGGACTGGTCTCTTGTAGCTTCTCTCTGGGAATGACTTTATTTTGCTTACCTGTCAGTACAGTTGCATCACTCATCATTGCTTAACATCATATACCTGTTTGGCTAGTTAATTCTAATCAGTTTAATACCTATGTCTTGTATAAACTCCTGGCAGAAGAAGGCGGCTGGGTTTTTTAAAAATTCCTTTCCCTTTTCTGTACAGTCCGGGATGTTTCCATATAGTGATCCATAGGTATGTGCGTGTATGAAGGAGATGCTTTAGGATCAAAATGTGAATTACTACTGTGAATTAAAATATGCAGTAAAATGAAGTCCCAGTTTTGTTTTAATTTGGCTCTTCCACTGCCTGTTATTGTACAAAAGGCTTCAATTTAAAATTAACAGAAATGATAGCCGGTTAATGTGTTACAGTGGGAGGCCGAAGTTTCTGTTGCCATGGCAATGGAGTTCGGCTCATTTGTTTTGTAGATGAGTAATTACTACGCAATTACAGTAGGCTAAAAATAAAGGGGCCCTTTGTTTCCAGTTACTCATTAATATTAATAAAAGGTCTGTCCAGGCTGTGATAAACAATTAATGCAAATGTGGTTGCCCATAGTATAAGTAGCGACAGATTTCTTATCGTCCAGTAAGAGGCGATCATGCCAGAGAGGTTTGCCCTTTCCTCACTTTAAACAGCAAAATTATTAGTAAAGAATTTTATGTGGGAGCAAGATCACAGGTAATTTTTTTTCCCCGTTTGCCTCTTGGTAGGATGTCAGTAAAGGCTAAGACATGGAGAGGCATGTGCTGAGTCTTTTAGCATTTTTCCCTGAAAATATGAGATGAGTCAGATCCTGCAATGTGCTGAGCACACTCAACACCCATTGAAATTGATGGGAACTCAGGGTTCTCAGCACTTCACAGGATTCAATCTGAGGTCCTCGTTCTGCAAATATTTGCATGTGTCCCTTGACATCCACAGGTAGCCCTATTGGGTTGAGTCGGTGGGGCGATCCACAGCCACCTTCCGAAAGCATTTGCAGGATTGGAGTCTAAATCAGCCACTTTAAAAGAGCATAAAGGATGGGGGAGCGTTGAGAGTTGATTTGGAGGTGCCAAGAAAGGAATCTGGTCTGAGGTTTGCAAAGGGTCTCAAAGGAAGTTACGTTCAAAGGTAGTTGGGTGCCTAACTCCTTTAGGCACATTTGAAAACACCAGCTCTGAAGCCAAAGGGCTGAAATAAGAAAAGAGCCATTTACCTTATCTCATGATAAACGCTTCATTGCAGTACTATGTAAGAAGGAGAGGAAAACCTCATCATGTATTACAGTCATATCAATATTAGGTGTCATATCCCAGGTACACAGAGCTGATCTCTGCCCCAAAGAGTTTACAACCTAAATGAACTAAAATCTAAGTAAATGTCTTTTGAAATGTAAAGGCATTACAGTTATCCAAAGCAGGTGGGAGAGAGAGGAGCGCGGGAAAGGTCCAGTAGAAGTGAAAGCAAACAGTCCTGAGGATTTAGCAAAAAGTATCTAAATTTAAATAAACTTTAAATTCCTGCGCTATTAGACGGGCACCTGTTTGTAACGTAACTGAAAAATCAGAATTTATTTGCATATATAATATGTATAAATTATTATTTTTATTTGGCTGCCTTGGTTTAACTGAGAAGACATGAGAGTGTGTGCTGTGGAGCTGTTTTGGTGCAGTATACGGACAGTAATGAAACGATCTGGGGATGATGCTGCAAGCAATGTGCCCGATTGAACTCCCACGTGCACATGTGTGCAGAATCTTTGGCAAGTGAAGCCTGTTTAAGTTGTGGCTTTCTAGTCTGCTTTGGAGGCTTTGAGTCAGCTATCAAACTGATGGCGCATGGGCCCTATCCCTTCCATTACTTGTGCTGCTCCTTGGAAGTGCCACAGTAAAGACAAAATGTGTGCTGGGCTGCTGTTTCCCAGAGTCCCTCTCTGCTCAGATATGGCATGACTTCAGAAGAGCGGAGGGGATGGTGTGGCAACTTCGAGTGGAGGGAGGGTGTTTCCACAAATCAAACGTGCATCATACAGTCTGATCAACAAACCTGCCACTTACTAAATTGTGGTGGTTGTAGGTAGGGTAGGCTCTTTTGAGCAGCTCTCAGCACTGCTAGCAGTAGTGTATGGACACTGGCATCTTTATCACTTGGTCATCCTCCTCTGCTCAGAAGATATAGATGACACTGGGCCAGCAGCCACCTGAGCCCTGTCACTCCTATCAGTGGGAGATTCCCCCCCCACACACACACACACCAAAAAATAAGTGTAAACAAGGCCTAAGTACTCTCAATCCTTGTGTTTATTTTATTGGAACTCACCCAAGCTGCAGCTCTGTCCTCCATCCTGCCCCTTTGAAGTGTCACAGCAGAGCAGCGAGCATTCTGGGCTGTCTCCCTTTCCCTTATAATGCAAAATGTCTGCCTAGCCAGGTTTGTAGCCTCAGCCCCGCTAACCGGTACGTGCATCCAAGCCACAGACGTCACTGCCCTCGTCGCTCGACGGTAGCCTAACCGAGTGACGTCATCCAGCCTGGAGATTAGGTGAGGTGTCAGACTAGGGTGCAAGATGTTCCAGCGGGAAAAATGGCATCTGCATCCCTGCCAAACTGTTTAACTAATGGAGGAGAATGTAGCACAGCCTTTGTAAGGTTGACATTTGTTTGTTGTTAAGGATCTAATTAGAAACATGAGAGGGAGCTGAATGGCTGCTTGCTCGGCTAATTAGCGACATGCACGAAGACCACTTTGAACTTCAAGGACACAAAGCTATTAGTGCTTACATCAAAAATGGATTAAACTTCTGTGCTTTTATAATGATTAAAGATGAGCCGCTCGAGTGGAAATCCTTTTGTAAAGGCTGCGACAAGAGCTGGCTCCCTGATTGCAGTTTCCACAAGTGAAGCTTTGCATGGCCTCTGTGTAGTACTCTGGCCCCATGTGAGAGTGACACCATTAACTTGCAATATGGAAAATGTGATTAGGCAATAAATATTGATCGCTCGCAAAAAAATTACAGTTAAGCCGAGAAACGTATTTATTTCTCATGGCACGTAATTACGGACTTAGAAGAGACAGGCTCGAATAGATTGTATTTTGTGTCTTTTTGCAAATCAGTGCCCGTCAAGTATTTGTAATATTCCAGCATCATTCTAACAGGCCCATATCCAAGCTAGGGCTTGAAACAGGCTAACAGCGGTGCTCATCAGTAGCTGCTGCTAGTACAGTTACCGCATACAGAGTGACGTTTATACCACCTCTTCTTGTTGCAGCCATGGATTTACCTCCCTCTTACAGCCATTTTAATGTGACGTCAGATGGGTTGTGTGCCTGACTCTCAGATAACATAGCATAGGCTTGGCTATGCAGTGCATCTGCACTTCAGTTGGCTTGCACTTCACTGCACTTCAGTTTAGCCCAGCATAGGGAACGGGCAAAGTTCCATCTCTGCTCCACCAAAAGAAATGTGTGGAAAAGAGTTGGGCGGGGGGGGGGGGGGAAGAGTCATGTTATAACTGGGTCCCTGCCTGTAGTTGTAATTGTCATGTAGCTAGGCCCCGGTTAGTTTCTATCTGGTTTTTGAACATGGTTTGGATCATTATTAGGTGTGGATTTGAGCAGTGTTAATGCTTATAACCGTGCCTGTAGTGTGCATAGGGTTTAGGAGCATACCATTCCTCTGATGCTTTATCAGGGCTGGTCTACACTACAGGGGAAAATCGATCTCAGATATGCAACTTCAGCTACATGAATAACGTAGCTGAAGTCAAAGTATCTAAGATCGAATTACTCACCATCCTCACGGCGTGGGATCGATGTCCGTGGCTCCTCATGTTGACTCCGCAACTCCGTTCAGGTTGGTGGAGTTCCGGAATCGATATAAGCGTGTTCGGGGATCGATATATCGCGTCTAGATGAGACGCGATATCGATCCCCGAGCAATTGATTGCTACCCGCCGATATGGCGGGTAGTGAAGACGTAGCCTCAGTTCTAGCTCTAACTGCTATGCTTAGTAACCTTTACACTACATGCCGCCATTTTGCTGTTATCCCTGCAATATGCTGATGTGCAAAGCTACTGCCAAAGGGACTGCAGGGAGAGGACAACCCCTGACCCGTGACTGCAGATAGAAAATACCATACAAAGGGTACCTTGTTACTGCAGAGATCAGCTCCTTCAGTGCCTTCTGGATGCACAGCAGCTTATTTTACTGACAAAACCAGGGTTTTATTGTAGGGCCAGTACAGCTGCAGAGGAGAAAGAGTTGGGTGTCATTTTATCTCAGGCCTGACCAGCACAGCTCTGATTGTAGAACCCATGGTGGTCGTGACGTATGAGGCAGACAGAACAAAGCATGGTTTTCGAGGGACAGGACTGAACTTGCTGACAGAAAAATATCACTGGCTTTCAATTATGAACTGGGGGACCTGTCTGGTTTGCGGGGGTCTTGCAGAACAGATTTGGAGGAGGCTGGACTTGGTAGCACTGCGATGTTTGCTACTGCAGCAAGTCAAAGAAGCAGCATATTCTAATGGACCTGAATATGGGACCTCAGGAGAGTCTGCAGACTGTTTCAGGCTCTGCCACTGACTTGCCTGTGTGCCCTTGGCTAGACACTTGGGGTATCTAGCTCCTCTGAAAACCAGGCTCTCTCCCATGAGCGCAAATGGAAGTTCAGTGCACAGCACCTCTGTAAATAAGGTCATTAGCCTCTCTTTACTCACCTGTAAAATGGGGATAACAATACACCAAGGTGGTAGGGACTAATCAATTAATGTTAGTACAGGGCTCTGAAGATGCAAAATGAGAAGTAGTATTATAATCACATATTGTAGCTGCATTTTTAAAGGGTCTGGATAATGTTATGATCAGCAATAACCTCTGCAGTCATGCATGCTGAGTGATAATCAAATCTCATGCTTCAGAACATTTGATTACCAGAGGGGTCAGGAAGGAGGTCTCTGCCCCACCCCAACTGAACCAGTATTTCCCAATCAGCTAGGTGTGTGACGTTTTCTTTTCACCTTCCTCTGAAACATTCGCATGGTGGCCACTGACACAGACAACATACCAGATGTGAATGGCTGACCTACTCTGCTTCAGCAGATTCTGCTTCTGCATATTGTGATACCTGATGTGTTAGAGGAAGACAAAAAGATCTCTGAATGCCAATGGCTGCTTGTGGTCATCTCATGTCTTGACATATGAGATCTGCTTGCCTATTATTTTAGCTTCTGTAACTACAATCAATCTGTAACATTACCCAGCTCCTTTTAAAATCCAGCTACAGCACTTGACTCTCAAACGCTACCTAGCTCTTTAAAGCACTATATAAATATTAATGAAAGAGGAGTCTTCTCTCTCTTCCGATCTCTATAGCACTATAATGCTTGGCACTATTGGGGATATTAACCTACATATGTATATGTGAGTGTGTAGGCATGCACACACGCTGTCTGAAGTTACTAATGGTTTTGGGTGCCCAGCCTGAGAGATGTTGAAGAAGCATGATTTTCAGAGGCAAGTGTTCAGCACTTTCTGAAAATCAGGGTCTTTTATGGTCTGTCTAGTTGGGCAATTAAAAATGGAGGTATCCAAAATCATTAGTCACATTTGAAAACGCAGGCCGTGTACGTATATCCCTCTATCCAAGCTGTCTGTACAAGCACCTAAGCGAACCAGAGCGGGAGCTCAATGAAAACCTCAGATGAAAATGCTCATGGAACGCCCCAATTCAAATGCCCCCGAAACTTCGGGAAAGTCTCCCTCTAGAACCCAGTTTTGTAGATTCGGCCTTGCCCTCAAAACATAAACTCGTTCAATATGTTATGCTAAAAAACTGACAGTCAACCAGCAACATCTTCAAATGGTGGCCACTTGTCTCCGGGAATGTGATGTTTGAGTGTTGTGCCGGGAGCTTTCCCCCTCCATTTCGTTTTATGCCCCTCTGCGCGTGTCTCAGAGCTTTCATGTCGAATGCTATCTCCCTGATGTGTATAACCCTGCGCCGCTCTGGTATCCACTTTCGTCTGTATCAGTAGCGTTAAATGTTGTTATATCATTTACTCCTTCAAGCAGGAAGATGTTTTTGCAGCATGTTTTATGAATTTTTCATAAAGATAAAAAGTGGCCTAATCTTGTGAGCTTTAACTCTCAGTAGCGGGTAATGGCTTTGATTTAAAGCATTTTGTCTTAATGATAGTTATATTGAAAACTTCCTGCTGCTTTCAAGCACGTGTAGTTATTATCATAAACACTGATGGTGGAAATGTCTGCCAAATTGTGCGTGTCTGTTTATGATAGGAGAGGGGAGCGAGTCATCCAGAAATTAGAGCTAGATCAACACGTTGTCAGGGAGCATGGACGTGCAGAAAGCAACCTCCAGGGTTAACAGGATAAAGCAAGAGTGGAGAGGAGCTTGGAAGAAAGGAAGTTGATTGGAAATGATGGGTGTTGGGTGAGAGAAAACCATTGGAAAATGCTTGTTATGAAATCAGAAGGAAATTTCAGCCAAGGAAGAACTATTTTATAAAAAGAGAGATGCGGGGAGGAAGTGGAGGAAGGAAGTTATTTCCTAGGCAGCTCACTGTTTAATTCTTATCCCAGCTGCCCACACCTTTTCATTCTCAGCACGAAAGCTGTTTGCTGCTTTTCTGCATACTCTTGCTTTGCTTTACTACTGGAGCCAGGCTTTAATTAGCCAACACGGCAGACCAAAGGCATGTCTGTACTACAGTCAGGAGGCATTTATGCAACTTTTGTAGATGTACCCAAGCAAATTTTCATCTAACCTGATTTAATATGATCTAGTATGTACCCAGGGTTCTGGGCAGGCAGGGCTAGTCCCTGCAGCTGCCCATGCTGCAAAGGCTTCATAGCTTTTGTCCCTCAAGCTGGCTCTGATCCAGCTATCACATCTCTGGACTGCAGTGTAGACATACCGTGATACCGAGGGGCAGGGCCGGCTTTAGGCCAATTCCACCAATTCCCCCGAATCGGCCCCCACGCCCAGTGGCAGGGCCACCAGGTGGTGGGGGGGCAAGTGGTCGAGAATCCCTTCCCTGGCGAGAGGCTCCTTTTTAATTTTTACTCACCTGGCGCGGCTCCGGGTCTTCGGCGGCACTTTAGCGGTGGGTCCTTCACTCACTCCGGGTCTTCGGCAGCACTTCAGCGGCAGGTCCTTCAGTACCGCTGAAGACCCGGAGCGAGTGAAGGACCCGCCGCCGAAAACTAGAAGCGCCGTCGGGTTAGTACAAGCCCCACATTCTTTTACGTGTTTTTTTTTTGTTTGTTTTTGTTTTTTTTAGTCATCTCTGCCGGGGCCCCATCAGAACTGTTCGAATTGGGTCCTGCATTTGCTAAAGCTGGCCCTGCCGAGGGGCTTCTTTTGCTCGGCAGCTGACAAGACAGTAGATGTTAAATTTAATGTAATTTCTTTCTTTTCCTGTTATTCCTCCTCACCCCACCCCCCGCATTCTCTTCTTCTCAGTTATTGTAGTCACAAGCTCAGGCCTGCTTTTATTTTTAGTTTGAAACCAGTTATAATTGTGGAAGGGCAGCAGGTTTGCAGGTGTTCGGAACATTTTCTTCTAGTGGCAGCTTGTGCCTTGTAATGCAAAGAGTAAACAATCACTTCCTCTTGTTAATTTTTTTATTGCTATTTTATTTTTAAAAAGTCTCAAATCTGATCTGCTTGAAGGAAGGAACGTGTAGCCTGATTTGTAAAATTTATACAGGAGATGTTTACATAGGAATATTTCGTTGTTTCTTTTCTTTAAACTTAAGTCATTCTCTGCTCCTTGTGTGGTACTCTAGATAACAGTATAAGCTTTCTGAATAGCAGCACATCTATTAAAATGAGACTGGCGCTGAATGTTTATGGGCCAGATTCTGCTCTCAGCTGTAGCAGGGTCAACTTCACCGACATTAACAGTTATTCTGGATTTACGTTGGTGTAACTGAGAGCATAGTCTTGTTCTGATTGTACGTCATTAGATAAAGTGTGTAGATACAAGTACATTGTTCAGGATAGATGGATGCATGCTTTTGGGAGTGTGTGTTCATACACGTGCACACACACAGTATACAGAGTCATATACACATATATTTCTAATGGGAGGGAGTGGAAGCTTACATGGATCAATTATACCAAAGGTAGCTCCAGTTGGGTCACTTCTGCTTTCAACTATTCCTCTCTATATGCAATGTATTTCTTACTGTAATAACTGGGACACTATATTTCATTCTAATATATTGTGGAAGAGGAAGTCCAGTAATTCATCTGGTGTTTTCTCTAAAACTAGAGGTGTTCTGCCTCTGCTTACACTGACTAGAATAAGTAGCCTTGATTTCCTCTAATCACATTTTGCACAATTCTTCTTCAGATTTTACTTTTCAATTTCTCATATTTGTAATTGTAAAGAAAAAGAAAAAAGCAAAAGCACAGTATTTAACATTGAAAAGACTAATATAAGAAAGAATCCAGTATCCACAATGATAGAGTCACTGTATCTCCAGGGATCCCCGATTATGGTTTCTATTCTTCGCCCGGTGACCAACGGGCCCCGTTATCGTACGCGGACTATGGTTCCATGGGGCCTCGAGTGGCTCAGATGCTTCGTAGTGAGCACGCTGCTTCAGCGAGTAACTCCCCCCTCCACCACCACCTTCCCAGCCCGGATCAGTTTAAGAGCCCAGGTTTGTATAGCGTTTCATTCATTTGGGGGAAACAAAAGATTATATACATCACCTGTTTAACGGTGCACAAAACCAGGCCTGCATGTCACTTCACGGGTGGCTATGGAACTTCACTTTAGCCCCGTATTTGATTCCACAATTTTTGACTGACTTTGCTTTAACCCTTAAGGTCAGGGTCAGGGATCCCTGCTGTTTGAGGACCTGATCCAAAACCCATTGGAGTCAATGGTAGCCTGATACTATGGAGTGCTGGTAAACAGGTTCTCATACTACATTGGTGAGGACCATATAAATCCCTGGATAGATATATAGTCTTTTCGGTGACTTCAGTGGGCTTTAGATCAGGCCCTTAGTTAATTTATCCTTGAAAGCTGAAATGTAAGGGTTTAACTCAGTTTGGGTGACTTATTGCTTTTCATAAATTTTTAACTCTACTTTTTAATTAAGCAAGTTTCTCAACAGCATGAGGAAAATATATTTTTACCTAATGTTAAATGTAGCTCATATGTCCAGAGAAATAGCTATATCTATATAATGCCTGTTTTATACCTGTATAAATATCTCACCTTGTTTGTTTCCTTTGAAATACTATGCACTTTAATGGTGCTTAAGAGTGTATTTTCTCATCAGGTGTAATTTATTTCCACAGTACCCAAAAGCCTTAAATGGATTGATCTTAATTCATGTATCATGCACGTTTTCCATGTAGGACAATAATCTTATGGCTAAATCTTTTAGTTCTTCTTCATGTGATGGTCCCTCCGTGGGTACGAATACACACCATGTGCCTGACTCTGGAATTTTTTTTTACAAGCAGTGTCCACTTGTTCATACGTGTGCCATAGCGCTCCTCATGTTCTGAACCAAGGATGAATCAAGGGCCAATGCCTCTCCAAAGAGACTTCCGAAGTGTCTCTCTGGCTGTATTACCTTTTGTTACCGGCTAGCTCGCATTCACCCCCTGGGGGGTGAGGGCACATTCCACCACAGGGCAAGCTGCTTCAGCTGCATCTCTGAGAGACGTATCCTTACTAGAGATGTGTAGGGTGGCTTCTTGGAGCTCTCTGCCATCCTTCATGAGACATTACACTCTGGTCCAGACATCCACTGCAGATCCAGCTGTGTGGACAGCTGTATTAGAGTCAGTTACCATTTCTGTGTCCTCACACTCACCTCCTGTTTGATTACTGCTTGCTAATATCCCATGTGTGGGATACACACAGGGACCATCACTTGAGGAAGACATGGAGGTTTCTAACCTATAATTGAAGGTTCTTTGAGATGGGTGATCCCTATATGTATTCCACTACTTGCCTTCTTTCCCCTTTGCTGTGGATTGTTTGGATTGCAGTAAGAATGGGGAACTGGAAAGGTCTTGGTCTCGTGAGTGGGCTAATGGACTATGCTTTTAAAAAGAATTCCCCACTCAGGTGCGAGAACATGTACCCACATGTGAAATTCAGATAGGGACCACACATCACAGAGAACCTCCAGTTACAGGTAAGTAACCTCCATTCCCTCCCCCGCCCCCCACTTCTTTGTATGTATTGAATTTGGATGAGCTGAGTTGAGTCGGATGGCATTTATTTGCCCGACTTGGTCATGTTTAACTAATGCCCTTTCCCCTCCCTCCCAGAGAGGCATTCTGACTCCCCCTTAGAGCAGCACACCATATGCTAAGACAAATGTCATAATGAGCCATGACTTAGAAATTTCTCAACACTTTATCGAAAAAGACTTTATCTTTCAGTGGTGACCTTTCTTGTCCAACGCTGGATTAATTTGTGAGCAGGCTCTGTGTTAACATGGCAGTTCATAGGACAAAGCACCAGATAAGCTAGCCTCTACTTTCTCCCTGTTATTGCTCCCAGCAAAATATTTTGTAGCATTACGAGTCTCCACCTTCTTAGTATGTCTTGAACTGCTAGGATTATTATGTAAGCTCCAGCTGTCGGCTCCTTCATGTAAATCAGATGTTGAGAGAACCACACTTTGAAAAGTATGTTACATGCATATTGAGAGTTGGTTTAAAAAGCTTCTTTAAAGGGGAACAAGGATGATTTAATGGTAAAATCCTATTAGTAAGAAAAACTGTCCTGATGTTATTGGAGTTTTTAAAATTTTCCTATCCTATTATTTCAATAAAAAGCCTAGTTTCTACAGATATTCGTGTAGGAATGTGGAAATCACTGAGGATACATCCGGAAGGAGCATAATGAGGATGAACTTGTATTTCTGTAGCACCAAATGCATCCTAGGGAGCTTTGGAGATTTAGCTCCATGAATTGTACAATAAACTGTGCAGTTGTACAGTGCACAGAGATGAATCGCAGGAGATGTGGCCACCTCTGGTGAGAAGTGGCCGTTGTTTAACAGTGCCTGGCAAGACTCCCTAGTAACTGAGTACTGGAAATGAAGCATATATTCTAGCAGTTCTCAGCCAGGGGTCCAGGGCCGTCAGGGGACCACAAGGAGGTTTCAGGAGGTTCCCAAGCAGGGCTGTCATTAGACTCACTGGGGCCCAGAGCAGAAAGCTGAAGTCCCACCACATGAGGCCCCAAGCCTTGTCATCCGGCGCTGAAGCCTGAGCAACTTAGATTTGTGAGGGCCCAGGCAATTGCCTGCTTGCTACTCCTGAATGCTGGCCCTGGCTTTTATATGCAGAAAAACAGTAGTTGAACAAGTGGGGCCTGGAGTTTTTATAGCATGGGGGGCCTCAGAAAGAAAAGGGTTGATAACCTCTGCTGATTTAAACTGAAATGAGCACATCCACACAGGTGTGAACCAGTTTATTCACATCAGCTTAAAATCACACCTGTAGCTAAACCAGTGCAACTCTGCATGCCGACAAGACCTAAGAACCTGGGGTCTTACAAACTAACATCACAGCTTGGAAGTTGGATACTTGCAAGTCCCATAATTTTTGTAGCTGTTTCTTTTAACGTGATTCTCGTGGGTCCTTTGTGTAACTTGGGGTTGACAGACCCAGGTCTGTTCTGAGTATTAGCTTATGCCCAGACTGGATGCGATTGTGTAATATTGCTGTTTCCAAGAGTGAAATTTGAAACAGATGTTTAGTGCTTTGTTGTTTTCCACTGGAGACTCATTTGAGAGCTGTACAGCGCTTAGCAGGCTGCCTTTGACAGAAAGTGAGTTCCACTCTTCAATAAAACTAAAGATGACGTTTTCTCTTACCAATAGGTTCTTCCCATCCCCTTCTCAGTCATCAACCCCTACAATCTCAGTTTAAAAGCAGCCCCCAAATAGTCATCAATCACTTTGTGTTCAAGCTTTTCCAGTTGTTTGTTTGTTTATTTCAAAAATATTGTTTTACCTTTACCTCATAAAAGTTCACGACTGCAAAATTGAACTGGCTTATTCCAGGGCTTCCTGGTACAATACAGACCTGCAGATTCTTTTTAGTACCCAGTCATATGTCAGTGACATCCAGCCCCTTCCTTATAATTGCACTGTGATAGAAAAAGTCAACAAATACAACTAATAAATGCCAAAAGTCACAATTAAAAAGCAAAACTATGAGAGGAAGGATGCCTTTGTGATTAAGGCACTTGGTATGAGACCCAGGATCAATTCCCAGCTCTGCCACAGACTCCCTATATGAATTTGGGCAAGTCACTTAATCTTTCTGTGCCTCCGTTCCCAATCTGTAAAATGGGGATAATAATTCCTATTGCCAGCTAATCAAGTTAGACTGTAATCTCTTCCTGTGTGTATAGAGTGCATAGCACAATGGACCCTGATTCTTGTTGGAATCGCTGGGGGCTAGTGTAATACAAATCATCATTAAAAATAGTGTTGCTAATGCAGGTTGCTCAGCTCCTGACATGAGAACTTATATGTTATCATTTCAATTTTTGCATCCTTTTTCCTTTCTCCTTTTCCATCACAGAGGCTTTGCCACCTTTCTGTGGTGCTATCACTGCTGGGTGTTACTCATTTGGCTTCAACTCATATTGGGACTTTGTTGGCTTGCTGTGGCTGCAAGAGGTCAAACTGGAAGCTCTACCCCAATATTCTTCTTCTCAATCTGGTCCCCACTATACATTCTCCATCCCTCTTAGCTCCCTTGTGATACTGATGCACTGACCTTGCTGCTCCACTGACAGAGAAGCATTGCTTTCCCTTTGCAGATAGTGTGTGGTGGTAGAATTTCCCAAGTCATCCTGACCTCCGTTTTGTAGTAGCCTTTAAGTGCTTCCTAAACTCTAGTCCACCCAAATGGCACTGCTGTGGCAAAGACTCCCACTGCAGGTTGCTCACTATAGGACAGTGAGGACTGAAAGTGCTGAAGAAGGAGCATATTCAGCCCATTAGCACCTATCCTGTTGATAGGGTGACCAGATGTCCTGATTTTATAGGGACAGTCCTGATTTTGGGGGCTTTTTCTTATATAGGCTCCTGTTCCCCTCCACCCCCATCCTGATTTTTTACACTTGCTGTCTGGTCACCCTACCTGTTGACCAACGGAGAAGCAGAGCTGATAGGTTTCTGGAGGAGTTCAGGAGAAGGGCAGCTGCTGTGTAGGACCTCATGGGTGGGTATGTGGACTGGAGGAGGGAAAGGCAGCGGGAAAGGATAGTGTCAAGTTATTTTTTCCTTTTGCACTGGACCTAGACTGAAAATAGCCACCTTCAGCATACGCCTCTTAAAGACAGGAGGTAAAAAAATTTGTCCCACCCCCTATAGGCTGCACAGTGAATTGGTGCCTAATTCAGCCAACAGGCAATACTTCAAGTGCAGGTGAAAATTTACTAGACACAGTGAATGATCAGAGCACAGCCAGTTGGTTTGTAACAAGACACACAACTAAGTCAAAACACATATTGAACAAAAAATTTATGCATCCCATTCTCTGTCGCATCTGATGGATCCTGCCCCTTGATTACAATTACTCTAGGCATTGGACCATCTAACCCTCAGGGTAAGATACCACTGGAAAGGAGTGGTTGGGTCTGAGGAAATCTAGAAGATCCTCAGTTTATGCTGAGGACCCTGGGTTGTGGGTGAGATGTAAATCACAGATGTATACAATCTTTCCCACATCTCTCTTGACACTACTCTGGTACAGTATCTGCTAATAGACACTGGGACCACAAATTCTGCGTATGAGAAACTCGAAGGTTTGAGTTATTAGGCTGAAGTTCTTCTGCTGTGACATGTTCTGTGCAGGATGGTTTCATGTGCAATTGGTTAGTAAATTGAACCTAAACTTTTTAAGGCATGTGGAAAATGTGGGACCTGATCAACAAGTACAATAAAATCGCTAGCAGTGGAGGAAGGTAACTGTGCCTGCCCATGTTTAATGCTGAACCATCAGTGATTTTATGCTAAGTAGAGACCTGCATCAGCTGGTTGGTGCCTTGGGTGGAAGGGGAGAATGGATAACAGTAAATTCTTGATCTCCTTGGACTGATAGCCAAAAATGATATTGGAAAACAATAGTCCCCTACCTTTTAGGTCAGCAAAACTCAATGGGGAGAGATTAGTCTAGCTTCTAGAAATCTGTTTGGCGGCTTTTAGTTTTCCCTCTTCCTTTCAGGAAACCACTAAAGCAAGTGTTTTCTTGTCATCCACTTATGATTTTTGCAGTTGCAAATTGAATGATTTTACCCTGGATGCTGATGTGTCTTCCAGTATTATTGGTTGTGGTGTTATAGCCACTTGTTGCTAAACGATTTGTGCTACTATTAGCAGCATATTGGCATCAGTCAGCAACTCCTGTAAGCGTGGGAAATCTTCCTTTGAGATCTTTTGAGTTCCCATTTTATCTCCCATGCAGGGTGGTAAATACCTAGAGGATACTCACATTCTGTCCCCTCTCTCCTTGCTCTCTACGTAGTAGAATCCTCTTCTAGTAAGTTGTTATTTTTAGTTATGTTTGCACAGAACAACTTCATTCTCAATATCAGCCTTACATTTTGCACAGGGCAGTGCATTGAAATGGGGTTTTCATTCATGACTATAAACAGAGCTGCTCTCTTGTGGAATTCATTACAAATGGCATGCCACTGTACGTTAGGATGATTATTTTATTTTATTTTAACAAGGGGAATTTGTTTCATCTAACTCACATTCCAGAGCTCCCTCAGTGTGATCCCAGGGAGAACAAATGAGTGTCCTTAGCTCTATTCCACCTTCCGTTTACCACAGTGGGTACCAAAAGACAACCTCAATAAAATCCATCAGCGTTACGGGGTCATCTAAGGAGAAGTCTCTGCTTGAAGGGTCTTGCCATTTTCACTGTCCTAAAAGATCTGTCCCATATCCTCAGCTGTGTAAATCAATATTGCTCCACCAAAGGTATCGAAGCATTTCTGATTTACATGAGCTGAGGATCTAGCCCATATTGCTGCTCCTGCTAGACTTGAGGTGGTATTTTTTGAGGCTCATACAGTTGCTTCTTCAGTAATCACTGGATAGACGTTGTACTCATCAGTATCCAGATCTGCCAGTCAGCCAGCTCCACCTCCCCAATACTTCATCCTTTCAAATACCTTTTAAGTAAGTACAAATATTTGAAGCTTTGAAATGTTTCTCCCACTCCCCTCCACACACGCAGCACCGCGTTAGTTGGATATGTGATTTCTTCTTGTGAGAGTCTCTAATCTGCACATGTAGAAAGCTGGATGCTCTGATCTGGTCATTTCCATCTCTAGCTTCTCTCCTCTTATGGATTTTGACACAGCCGTAGAGTAGAACAGCCATGCTAGAATACAGCACAACTCTCTACAAACTGGTTGTTGTTTTAAATAGTGTAATTTTATCATTGTATCTTGAAATTAATATTGAAAACAGAGGGACCTGTTCAGCCCAGGTGTCACCTCCGTTGACTTCAGTGAGTTACACAAGGGAGAAATTTGGCTTATTTTGTAAATATTTTTTGGTTTATCTTTAATTAAACCCTTGGCATATTTCTATGTATAATCTGCCCTGTGTTCTCTAGTGATTGCCACTACTTCTTGACATTGTTATGACTTTGGGTTTTCCCAGCAAATCATGTTCTGAAATCGAGTCTTCAAAATTACCTTTATTTAGAAGATCTGGCCAATGCAGTAACACACCATCACACAGAGGGTATCTATTATCCGCATCATTAAGACACATTACAGTCAAAACCTGCACCGCTGGTCAGACTGTGGTGTCTTTCATAATAATAGACACTTCTTTGTAAATTCTTTCCCCTTTCCTGCCGTACACACATGCATATGTTTCAATACGAGAATTAAAAGAAAGTGAGAGAAATGACGGTACAATTATTTCAGTGTCATTGACGCCATTGCTAGGATGGAACAAGACTGAGAACTCTCTTAAAACTCAGCAGTGTTATTTTTTTTTAAGGTTCACCACAAGCCATCCCTTTGGCTGATGGTTGGACTGTTTGGGGTTATTTGTTTATCTACCCTGCACACGGCTAATTTTTCCTTCTGGCATGGTTTGTTTCTAAGGAATGTGTGTCCTTATGTCCTCCTCAGTAAAGGCCCTGTCTGCATTCTTTGCAAATTAGCATGAAGAAAATTTAAAATGGTTTCTTTCCCTCCCATGGGCCTGTTAGAGACCCATGGATTTGCTCAACTGGGCAAACCAGGTTTTCTGTGTGACTTGGCAGTAAAACCTGTATCCATTTAATTGAACCGGAAAAAAGTGTGTGCTAGAGCAAGATAATAAAGGGCTTTTGAATATCTCAGCTGGATATTTTTCTTCCTGAGTGAGAAGGCCAAATGTTATCTTGACATTTAATCTTTAATATTAAAAAATGGTGCTTTGTTTGCCAGCGTGTTCCAAAATAATCTGTTTACTCTCTTCTTGCCTTATTTCTTTTAACTTGCTGAATTAGATGACCTACTTACTTCCTCCTGTTACCAGTTACAAAGAGCCACATTGCACAATTTATTTTGTAAAATGGACTTTCCGACCATTGCAAAGCCATTGGTTGCCATTTTACTTTTCCTGGTTAATTGATCTAGTTGAGGGGTCTTTAACTCTTGCTGATACAGCACAGTGAAAGATTGCTCAATTCTGAGCCAGTCGCATAATGGGAAATCCTGAATGATCATGTCTCAATGGACTTAAGACTCCCACAGTGTGTGATGCGGAAGGCTATGTTGGCTGTACCAAATTTGCATATAAATTGTTGTAATTTTTAACAAGGAGCTGATCCAAAGCCCATTTTGTTCATTGGAAAGGTTCTTAGAGAAGGACTATAATTTTTCCTGGGTGTCTCTTGACAGAGAAGTAGGACTTGCTCACTCTTCGATTTCATCGGCAATAAAAACCTGCAATTGATCAGCTCAGTTCTTACCTACAGATTACAGGGACAGGGTGTCTACAAGCTGCCACACTTCACTCATCCCCCTGTTTAACTCCTAACATCCCTTCCTATCTGAAGAGGGGTTACAAAGAGGATGGAGCTTGGTTGGCCTCAGTGGTGGCAGATGACAGAACAAGGAGTAATGGTCTCAAGCTGCAGTGCGGGAGGTCTAGGTTGGATATTCAGAAACACTATTTCACTAGGAGGGTGGTGAAGCACTGGAATGGGTTACCTAGGGAATCTCCATCCTTAGAGGTTTTTAAGGCCTGGCTTGACAAAGCCCTGGCTGGGATGATTTAGTTCATGTTGGTCCTGCTTTGAGCAGGGGGTTGGACTAGATGACCTCCTGAGGTCTCTTCCAACTCTAATCATCTATGATTCTATGACTGTCTGCAGGAGACTGAGCAAAAGAGAGAGGCCAAAACCCTGGATCTTGAACTTTTGGGGAAATACAAAACTTTGCAGTTCAAGCCTGTTTCTAATAGCTGCTTTATACTAATAATTCAGAGATAATGAAAGGTTGGGTATGATTGTGCAGTATTAAATTTCACTTTTAGGTCTGTCTCTCTATACCTAGGTGGAACAGCCTGTGCAGTTAGATTTGAGAAGGATGGGTCTCTTCAGGGCATGGTGTGGATTCCATCTGCTATATTTAGGGGATTTTTAAAAGGTGTTTAAATACCCGCCTCTTTGGAGCTGATGACTAAAACTCAAACCTCACTAACTGTTACAAATAGAATGATAACTAAGGTTTATTTAATTGAGGCCTTGCCAGACTGCATATCTTTTTGATTTATTTGTCCTTTCACTGTGCTTATTTATTGGCAAGCATCTTGTTCGGTCTAGTCTAATTAAGTGAGGGAAATTGAAACTGTGAGCAGTTTAAAATACGTGTGTGTGTATATATACACTAACTTTATCTGGCTTGCAAGGGGATGCTGTGCAAGAATAGGTAGGCTTTATGGTGCATACGGGCATGTCTCTATGCACTCTGTAAGGACCTTGGAAGTAACATAGGTTTATCTTGCAGCAAGGAATTTCCATTTGAGTCTTCCTTGCCTGCTAACATTTCTCTTTGCAGTCAAGTCTTTTACTCATAAATTTTACATTCCAGAGTGATTGTGAGAAATGTCAAAATCTGATCATCTTAACATGCTTAAAGATCCAATTTTATCCCTGCCTTAAAAAAAAATTCTTTTACTTCCCCTTAAGGTGGTGAGTGTCATAGATCCTATGGAATTCTTTTTTGGTTTTGATCTTCACTTTCTTATTTTGTGCAGTTTTGGAGACAGAGGGAGGTCCTCGCTCTCCAAATCTAAGGAACAAAACAAAAAAAATCTCCTTCATAACAATTAAAAAAAAAAAAAAAAAAGGTTACTCCAAAATGTTCCATTCCATACCATTTTTTTTTTTAAGAAAAAAACCAAACCTTTTAGATGTTGAAATCTTTATACAGCTTACAGATAAAAGGGTGGCGGGGGAGGGGAAGGAGGTTTGGTAAAGTATTGAATGGATCCAAAAATGATTTTACTAGATGTGATTTGCTTTATTTGCTGTCAACATTTTAATATCAATATTAACACAATGTGTAGTCTAAAACTAGTTCCTTTGTAGTTTGCATGGGATGTGAATGCTGTCTCGACGTGCCCAGATCTAGAAAACTTGTTACTACTGCATGAGCATCAAATCAGATGTTGAAAAATATCGATATAGTTTGTGATAATTTGGTGAAAATGAGCACCTACAGTCTCTGGTTGCAGTAGTGTGTTGAATGATTGTTTTTATATATATATATCTCTATATATATTTGGAGCTCCAAGCTTCTTAGTAGTATGGGCTGACTATTATTCAGTACTTGCTCTCCTATCGCATGGCCTTGGTTAAGTGTTAGAAGTTGGGCCTAGGCTGTTTATTCTAGTGTTTGGCTTTGTAATAACTGTGCATGCTCGGCTTCTAGCCTCATACCCAGCTTTATTCTCTGCACACCAGTCTTGAATAGCTACAGTGCTCAACCGAATTTTGGCGCACCCGCTTCCCCGGCAGGCTCCAATCCAGCCCGGCCAGGAGGATTTCCAGGGGCTAACAGCCCAGGTCCAGTCGCAGACCTCTACGGTACAGCCAGTCAGGACTCTGGTGTTGGTAATTACATAAGTGCTGCCAGTCCTCAGCCAGGCTCTGGCTTTGGCCATGGAATCGCTGTAAGTAACCATTTCTTTCCCTTCTCTATGGGGGTAGTTTGAATTTAGTTCAGAAACCATTTTTAGAGGGTTGTTTGTTTGTTTGTTTTTTAATGAAAAATGAATTGTGTGGTGCACTGCTCACGTAGCCTTTTACCATTTTGTGATACTATTCTATCTAACTTGCTCAATCTACTAATAGACTTGTTTCAAAATGGCACACTCCACTGCCCTGGCACTTGAATTATAAGCGGAATTGAAAATGCTTGTATGATCCCCTACTCCTCCATTATAGATTTGACATACATCAAACTGTAATATTTTAAAATATGCTTAAAATTTGTTCATTTTAAATTTAAGTCTCTCTATTTCTGTAGAACAAATATTTTAGGCTAAAGCACCGAATGGCATATAATTCTTTATCTCTGTCAAAGAGAAAGTGATCCTTTGCTTTAGCATCTCCAGTTCTGCAAACATACATGTCCTTAATTTAAAACAGATGAATAGTCTTACTGATGTCAGTAGGACTATTTACATGCTTAAAGTTAAGTACGTGCACAAGTGTTTGCAGAATCGGAGCCTTAGTATGGAATTGAAGAAGAAAAGTTAGCCTGAGATGATGTGCGCTCAACATGTTGATAAGTAGTTTATTGCTAACATTTCTTGAAATTGGAAGGTCACAAGTAAGTGCCTACTATTTTTTTTCTCAAGTCAGTGGGAAATATTTTCATGGTTCTATCATCTAACTAATATAGGCAATGGAAATTTACTTAACAAACTTGCATGCTGTTTTTCAGATTGTATTGTTTTACCTCTGTGCGTTAGCATGAATGTGTTTGAATCTCTTTAGTGGCTGTCCGTCTTTGAAATGGGAAATCAGCTACCTGGAAAAAAAAATTTAAGCAAACAATGAGATTTTTTTCATTGTGTTTTCTCCATCTTAGATGTATAGAGAAGTTTCAAAAGATTACTCAAAACCAAATAGGAGAATAATGTTAATATTTTAGCCAAATTGGTTCGGGGAAAAAATGTAGTGCAGACAAAGCTCCTGAAATTAACTAATGTGGTTTTCATTGTGTTTTTTAAATACCTTTTTGCAGCCTTCTAGTAGTGCCCTAATGTTGTGAATTCTTGTTCAATTCCATTCCCATCGTAAAGTCACTTAAGTAACTTAACAATCTCATTGGATCAGTGGTGGTCTGAAATGTGGATTATTATTATTCTTCCAAGAGCTACATCAATTTAAACTGCCATCTATCACCATTTACAACACCCCTCATTTCCACTTTTCGCCTAAAGAAAAAGACCTGTTTGTTCTTGAAAACTTGTGCACTTTGACCTCTGCAATGTCCTGATTGTCAAATAATAATACAACATTTGGCATCTTGTTTTGTCTGTACTATCATTTTTTTAAGGAAGTATTTTCTCTCTGATGTGCAGATTGGCAGCCTCCTAATTCCTCCTTTCCCCCCATAACCTTATCGAGAACATGGGGGTCTTTTTTTATTCTGTATTTTTTTAACATTGTCCATTTACTAATCCTAATGTTTAAAAAACCCAAAATTTAGAGGGGAGGTGTGTGAGAAGATTAGTGTCTTGGAAAGGTAAGATGAGAATTCAACACATCAAGTCAGTGGTGACTAGAGAACAGCTTTCTTAAACACATATTCATGCTGGCAACACAGTCTTTCAAGTCCTTTGATAATTACTTGCCAAAAAATTAATAATAATCTGTTCCCATGTATAGAACACTGATGACCTTAATAATTGTACAATTTTAGGGACCTTTGATTGCAACGGCTTTTACAAATGGATACCATTGAAACGTTACACATGGTTGGTTGCCATCTCACTTTGAGGTATTACAATATATACCATATGTATGTTATGCTAAGCTACTATTTCCCATATATATTTTAAATTAAGAAAACACCTTTGGATCTTCACTTTCTTTTTTCCTTGCCCTTTAATCATTCCTTTTTGCAATTGTTTATTTTAAAATCAATCTTGTGGGTTGGAAACTGGAAGAGAATCAGGAGCTGGAACCCGACAAAGTTAATGTTTTTACATTCATTAAGCTTAGAGCAGTTGCTGGCATTCTTTAAAACCCAAAGGAATAAATGATGATTCCAGAAGTCTTTGGGGAAACAAATGAAAAAGTGTTAGTAGGCAGCATTGCTGTGAGGATTACGGATTTGCTATGAATGCAATTTTCTAAATATAAGTGAGCACCGTTGCTTTATTGCAAAGAAAACCCTAATTCATAATTAAGTACGGTACCAAATATTATAGCTATGAGATAACATTGTTACTAGTAACCATAGAGCAATTATCTAGATTAATTTGCTTAAGTTTAATTTTTTAAAGACATTACCTTAGTATTTGGATCACTGCCAGTTTCCTATCCTTTTAACTGAGCTTGAGTTAATTACGTGTTTTAAAAAAAAATTGTTTGGCCTTTTGGCATATTCATTTTTGCAAATGAATATTTTTAATTTACACTATTAGAGGTATAAGAAGTCAGTCAATACAAAACACAAGTTATACCTATTAAACCATGTGTTTACCTTTCTAGTTTACATTTTTCTGTACGGATACAAAATAAATTTAATTGTCAAATTTTATTTCTATTGATTCTTAGCTAGGAATAAATCTGATCAGTCACATTTTAAATTTCAAATAAATCTATGGAATTTAAATCATAATTACAGAGGGGAGTGGGATTGTTACAATACGGGTGGAGGGTACTTAAATGTGTATGTGTATCTACCAATATATGCAAAACAATCCTGCACACATACACACCCCTTATCCATCAAGCCATGATCACCCCACAAAATGCCCATTGATGCTGGGCTGCATGATTTTTGTATCTAATAGAGACAGTACATCGATCAGTTTATAACTATTACTATGTTATGATCTCCTTTAATGTATGACAAGAAATGGTCATGTGTATCTCCTGCATAAATGTGTCTTTTAAATTTTTAAGAATGTTTCCTGAACTAATTTAGTCCACAAAATATAATTTTTATGGGGAGAGTAAAATGTATAAGCACTCATTTTTAATCCTAGTTATTTCTGGTAATGTTACAGTGTGTGTATACACACAGACACACACACAGTAATTGGTTTATATTTTAATAATATTTAATTTAATAATATTTTCACTGTTGTTGTGTCTATATCCTTCATAAAGACAAGCTGTGGAGTTCAAAGCATGTTGGGGATTTTTAAAGAAACAGTAATTTGAACTAATAATGCTGCAAGACAGGAAATGTTAACAAAATTAATATATTGCAATCATCTTAAACCTACCACAGCACATCAACCTATAACCATTATTTACTGGCCAGTGTTACAAGTGCAATCATTAATGACTTAAAAACAGAAACAGCTGTTAACACCGCTAATTGCTAATTAAATAGATTGGGGGGGATTGTCCGTATTATTAATTTCTCAAGGACTATTGAGTTTGAAATTTGTAATTGTGACAGTGCCTTCCAAAATATACTTCCACTTATCTCACTATGGTTTCCTCTTCCATCTGTGGGCAGGCTCCACTGCTCCAGCTTACAAGGATCTGCTAATATAGTGGTTCTCCATATGCAGAGGACTTTCTGTAAAGCAAAAATCTCATCTTGATACTGAGATAGGATGTGATAGTATTTGAACTGGGTCTTTAAAAATTACATTACTTAAAATTAATTACAGTGAATTTCATGTCAAAGTTCACCCCTTCTGCATACTCTGTGAGTGCAAGATTTCAGGTCTGCCAGCATCTCCTTCATCTCCCTCCTGCTGGAATACAACTCAGGATACACCTGCACGGCAGCCACAGGTGTGATTTGCAGCTTGTGCAGACGTACCTGTGCTAGCTGTATTCTAGCTAGCTCACTAAAATGCTTGTGTAGCCCATGCTGAAATCCACTTGCTTGTTTTTAGCACGCTCGCTAAAGCAGTGGTTTTCAGCCTTGGGGTACTCAGAGGTCTTCCATCAGCTCATCTAGATATTTGCCTAGTTTTACAACAGGCTACATAAAAAGCTCTAACGAAGTCAATACAAACTAAAATTTCATACATTGACTTGTTTATGCTGCTCTACATACTATACACTGAAATGTAAGTACAATATTTATATTCCAAAAGATTTATAATAGATGGTATAAATAAGTAAGCAATTTTTCAGTAATTGTGTGCTGTGTGACACTTTTATGTCTGATTTTGTAAGCAAGTAGTTTTTAAGTGAGGTGAAACTTGGGGCTACACAAGACAAATCAGACTCCTGAAAGGGGTCCAATCATCTGGAAAGGTTGTGAGGCGCTGCGCCAGAGTACATCTACACAAGATGCAAATCACACCCCTGCCTGCTTGCACTGTAGATAGACCCTCAATTGCAGGAGTTTTTTTTGATTTTTGTCATAATTAAAATAATTTCTGTAGTGAAGTTTAAATAATAATTACCCACCTCTGTCCCAATCCTGGAAAAAATGACCTAGAAGAGTAGTCCTGTTGCACTCAGTTGGATTAGTGACATATGAAATTGTCTGCAGGATCAGTGAGTCAGGTGTTACACATCCACTTATAAAAGTGATCATTCTGTTGAAATGTACCCATGTAAAAGTTATCATCTAGAAAGTACTTGAACAGTTTTAGAATATGCATGTTATAAAGCTATGTAAACTCAATACTGTGACTGGTGCATTAGGAGATTTTCCAGTACTTCTGATGAATCTAGTAATAATTTATTGTTCCCAAATATTAATGAACAAAAACCATCCTGTAAAAGTACAAAAGGAGCTTGTCAAAGAAGCACTGAATTTGAAACCGAGGTATTTGCTTTACTTTTATAAAGGTATTTGAAAGAGAAGATCGATAGCTTAAATTCTGCTCTGCTATACTTTTCATTCCAGAGTAACCCCATCAGCTTCAATTATGTCACTCTGCATTTACACCATGTGATTTAGAACAGATTATGGCCCAAAACACAGGTGTCAAATGTTTAAGTACGCTTCTCATTTTTATATTAAAAATTTTGTACAGTTCTCATGCATTGGCCCTTTGCTATGCCTTTGCCAACATCACCTGCTATTTACATAAACGGAATAGGCCATGTTTAGACTGTTTCTGTTCACTTTTTGTATTTAAGTGATATTACCTTTTTCATATTACACATATGAATAGTGGGTTTGATACTGAAAGGCACTGAGCTCCCAGTGACTTCAACAAGAGCTACTGGTCCTCAGCACATCCCTGGGTCAGGTCTATTATATGTCAAGTTTATACTGTATGGCACTAATTGCACAAAAGAACATACAAAGACCTGCACAGGAATTCCACTGAGCTATTTACAAATATAGGTACATAATAAACCCCTGAGGAACTGCATTAGATTTGAGAACTTCTGTTGCTCTCAAAAAAATTGGTTATGTTATGTGTTCTTTTTATCCTTTATAGAGTATATCTGGATGTCCAGGCAAGACAGGGCGAAGTTTCTGAATGGTCCCATGTTCAGGTGATATCATCAGACTTTGAGCACTACATCATCACCAATAACATAAATAAACTGGAGGTGGCACTCTATGGACTTAGGTTGTTTAAAATCTCTCATCATCTCACGAATCTGCTGTACTATAAAAACAGCTTTTAAAATATGTGTATATAATCCATTTCTCTTTTGTTTTATTTTCTTGATGGGTTCCCCCCCTTAAATCTATTTGAATCACATTTTTTCAAGGCATTTGACATACTCTCATAGTCATGTAGTTCTAATTTGTGTATCTAGTAAAAGCCTAACCATAGTGTAACTGTTTATATTAAGGGGTTTTCTTTTCTTTTTTCCTTCCTTTTCCTTTTGTTTTACGTAGTTGTTGCTTAAAGGATGCTGAGATGGTAACACGAGTCTCAGTCTTTTGGTACCAATTCTGAAACTGTAAAAACTTTTCAGGTGGAATTTTAGCACACACTGAATTAGAAGTTGAGCAAGAGCAGCAGGTGGGCTGAAGTCAAGTTTCTAGTTTGCGTTGTATGGGAGCTGAGAGGCTAGTTAAATAGCAGGATCTCTAGCCGTTCTTTTGATTTGTGATGTCTTTGTTAACCTAATTATATCTATTTTCGGCAATAAGGTAAGGACTGCAAAATTTTTTTGTGTCCTTTTTCTATAAGTGCTTTTTTTGGTTGAAAGAGGTGATATAAGGTTTTTTGAAATTGTGAATTCTGGAAAAAACAAAAACAAAAAAAAACCCTGTAAATACAATTCCATTAACTGCATATAAACTATTAAGAAAGAGAAATACAAAATATTTTTGTGATGGAGTCAGTCTAAGGCAGTTTCTCTACTAAATGGAAGAAAAAAAGTTTTAAACATTTAGATCAACTGCCAGAGCTGGCCCATAAGAGTTAGATTAACACTGTTTAGCTTGCTCTGTAGGTGTGTTAGACCTTATAACTGTACTAGCGTCATACCAGCATATTAACTAGTCATATGTGCACAGCTTGAAAGGTAACAGTTTAGTTATATTTTTTAATTTAAGAACGGCTTTTTCCCAAGACTGAAAAAGAAGCTACAATTTTAATATTTAAAGTATTTAAAGTTTGAAGCACACCTTTAATAATCATTATTTTAAATTAGATCAACCTGCTGTCCAGTCATTTCAGCTGCTCTGCATGTCCTATAAAGCTCTGACAGAGAAGAGATTCCTCTTCAGTGTCTAACATGCCATAGGAGGAGCAGTGTTAAAGCTTGCATTATACCTTTTATCCATTATTTTCTATATTAACAAATTAGGAAAGCAATCTTTTAATGTTTGTTTGTTTGGAATACCTCAGTGCTACAAGTATCACCCTAGAAGCGACGGAAGATTTTAATTTATTGTAGATGTAAACAGAATTAAAAAAATATAAAAAAAGTATAAAACATCATTGCACTGTGACTGGTAGGGGGAAAAACTGACAGTTTCCTATTTGCACATGTTTAATATTTGGCTGTTATATATATGGTCCTCTGTTGGGGGAGGAAACTTATGAAGGATATTTTTTAATTTAATTTTTTTTAATATTGGTAAATAGGCCTGCAACAGCAAAATAGAAGTACAACATGGTAGGTGGCATTAAGAACATACTGTAGTATGGATATATTTCTTCTTTTTTTAACGTAATATTGACAAGTTTTATTAATATTTTTTTAAATTGTTACGTTTATAAATTTGGTACTTTAGGTACAGCCAGTATAAGACACTGAATGCGACATTTGTTAAAAAGAGCTGCTGCACTCCTATTTTTGTAAATTTTACTAACAAGTAGACTAATGTAGACATTCAATAGACCAGGTAGAGCAAAGCATCTTTAAAAAAAACAAAGCATCATAATGCTATCTGAATGGGGAAAAAAACCTTGTTTTTCTTGTTTTTTAAAAACGAAATCATGCTTTTTTTGTCTAATATTTTAGTTTTTTTGTTTTCTTATTTCAGAACAACCAGGTTTAAGCAAAATGCTGGACGCTTTTTAAATATTGAGACTTGATCAAGTAATAAAATAACAGTTCTTTAAAAAATAAAAATAATAAAAAAAACACAAACCAAATTCCCTGAGATCCAATGTATAAGTCAGGGAATTTTTTATTAATATTTTGTCAATGTTGATGATGTACTGTACTACCATTTGTTTTTCCTCTCCATTGCCTACCACCTCATAGAATATTCTTTGTTGATCATTGTTGTATGTTAATAGTGTATAAAATGGCTATCTTGTAAGAGTGCTGTCCTGATGCTAGTGTAGTGAATTTCCCCCCCTCCTCTTTCTCTCTAGTACATATTGGTAGGTGTATTGTAATTAAGGTTAAAAATTTAGATGTAGTTATTCAGATTTAGGACCAGTAAGGATAGAACTTTCTCTTATTTAAGACAAAAATGCTACTAATTTTGGGCAGTTTCTTCCTTTTTTCCTGTCTTTTTATTTTATTTTTTGCTGATCTGATGTGGTTTCAACTAACCAAAGGTCTCACAATGTTAAAAATGCTGGCGAACTCCTAAAGCATTTTGTAGATCCCCACCCTTGACTTTAAAAAGGGGATGTGCCATACTACCTTAAATGCTAATGCTAGATATGCAAAACTGGATTTTTTTAATTTATTTTTTAAAAGAGGGAGGCATGGTATATTAAAATGATTTTACTAAGAGAAAAAATATTTTTTTAAGAATGCTCAGAAGAAATTGATAATCTGTGTGAATATGTTTTAGATGTTTATATACCTTTTGAAAAGTCCCAGTGGCCCATAGCACAAATATTGTGGAACCTGATATGTTTTTGATGTGGCTACCTAGACTAAGGTTCACTTTAGTCCCCTGCTCATTTAGAAGTCCATTTCGAAGGATTTTCTTTGTAAATTATTTTAGCACAAAGGTTCAGCTACATCTTTATTTTAGTCAAGAACAGTGGCGAATGCACTGATACAACTGATCTTGCCCATTTAGAACTGTTACCCTGGGAGTTATCAGAGAGAGACTCCTGCCTAGTTGTGCAAATGGGCAACAAAAAATAGCTCCTACTCCCCCCTGAAGTCCACTATTAACACAGAGACGGGTTTTCCTGTCCCTGTCCAGAGTGGGATATGCCCTACCCATTTCTGGGAGACCTGCATTATGATACAAAGTGCTGATACAGTGGGACAACTTTTGTTACTAAACACAATGTCAATTTTGGAGGGATTGCTGTAGCAAGGAAAATTGAGTTAACGAGGGTAACTACCCTCCTCCCCCACCCCAAAAAATAATATTCATTTGTGATTGACTTGATTAAAATGAAGACCGATCTATCTGTCCTTTTCGTTTTCTATACTTCATAATGTTCATTTGAATTTGAATTTGTAGCTTGGACTTTAAGGTAGCATGGCTCTGTTGCTGTAATTTTTTTCTTCATTGTACAGCAGTATACAGCTGGTGAATGTTACACATCTTGCTAGATTAGTTTTAATCATTGGGTAATAATGACCTGAAAAATGTTGGGATTTTTTTTCTTCCCCCAGCTATAAAACCTGCAATGCTATTTTGACCTTTAGTGTGAATGAGGGCTAGTGACTTCAGCCACAAAAACCATCCTGTTTCATTCTGCCATTCACTCAATGCAGCATAATCTATAATAAAGCAATATTGTTTATTACATTTTTATTGAGGGTCAGCCATGGTTATATATGAAATTGTTTACAAAAAACACTAACTCATAGTTATCTTTTATGCTGTGGAAATGTCTCCTGGGTGGAACTTTTGTGGATGATTTTTTTTCCTGACTGTTTTTTAAAAGCAAAACAGATGAGACAGGAAAATGAAAGTTAGTGTAAGTTTGGGAGACAGTGCATGGGAGACACACAGGCAGATTCTGTGGTCTGCATACATACACTGTAGAGTTTCATAAGTACAGAATCTAATTCAAACCCATTTTTGTGTGTGAACACTACATGAGGAGATTCTGTAAGCTAAGCAATACTTTAATACTGTAATAAAATTTACCAAAAACAAGTAGTTAAAAAAGTCAATCTAAGTGATCTGTTCACAAGTTTCCAAACAATCAGAATGTATTGTCTTGACAGAATTTCATTTCAGTGTAAAAATCAAAGCTAAAAAACTTTGACAAGAAGCAGGAGTCACCCATGTTATAAAACTGTATTCTGTACATACTCCGACACCACGTGTGGGATCTCTGTGTGTCATTTTGACGGTAGTAGATAGCAAATATAAAACATTATATGTTGTACAAGTTCTGAATTCCATCAGTAAATGTACCTAAACAAACTATGGCACAGTGGCAGGCCTAGCCCTTCCTTTTATACTTCAGTATGAACTGATGAGAACTTTGGTAGTGACTTTTTTTTTAAACTATATATACACACACATATACATATATCCATATCTATATATCAAGCATCTTTCAGGTCTGTGTGTATGGCTTTCTAAAGCCCTGTTGTAAAATACTATGTGGATGGGGGTCTCTCACATCACAGATGTGGAAAGTATAATTTTATATTTGTATTTTCAAATAAATAAGTTTGTGAAAGGTTTCCATCCTCTACTGTGGTCCAGAAATCAATGTGTTTGTCTGACAAAAAAATAAAATAAACTGTTTTGAACAGAGTTGTGGAGTCCCTTCATTATGAGTGAGTGTGAAATGTATTGGTGTATACCAGAGGGTCTGCATTTGTTCTCATCGCTTCTGCTGCTGCTCTTACCTTAACATGTCCATACTCTTCATACACATTAGAAGCAGGTGGGCAACTGCTGATTGTATGTTTTTCTGCTGTGCTTGGCTGGAACAATGAGCACAAAATCTAATTATCACCAAGAAAACAACCTTCATCCCATGTAAGTTCATGTATCCTCCCTAGCAGATGTGGGAAATGCAGAGCACCGTCTCTGTTACATTAGAAAATGATGACACACTGTCTATCTTTCTTTTGTATGACACAGCCTTAATCAAGGGGGAAGTTATAGTGGTATTTCTAATGCTCCTGCCTCCAGTTTGGTAGCATGTAGTATTTCAGACTGCAGCAGGTTGAGGGAGAGTTGAATTCTGCATGACTATATACACAAATACCCATCTAGATTTTTTTCCTTGAGCTGGTGTGGGTTTAACAAACCATCGAGAGATACAGCTATAGCTCTGTCTAGCTCCATGTACAGAGAAAGATGTCTTTGCTATCTATCTATGGGTTCAGACAGCTCACTACAGCTAGAAGTACGTGAAGATAGCTCTTTAGAGCAGTGGCTCTCATAGCTAGAGAAGGATTGCAATGGATTCTATAGCTAACAGTAGTTCTGTATAGATCTCTATACATAGCAATGGATCACTAGATGGGGTGGAATGGATCTCTACAGATAAAGAAAAGCTCTACTGATTATACATAGAGGGTCATCTCTATGCCTAATGATAAATCTCTGGAGCTAGATCTAGATGGGGAGAATGAGCTCTCTCTCTCACACACTAGGTATAGATATTTACCACAGGAAGCCAGATTTCCCCATACAGTTGGTATGTACAGGAGGCACCATTACTTTAAATGGACATTTTTCTGCCTGCAGTCGTTACATGTTTGAGTGCACCATGGTCAGACTAGGAAATCTAGGAGCTTCCACTTTTAAAATTATTCCGAGTGTATTATATTTTGCTAGTTGAACACACAGACTCAATACTCCTAGCTCTGTGAAATTCATGCTCTGGGGGATTACTTTGCCCACCTCTAACCTGCTTTTTTTAAAAATAAGAACCTGCATCTCCTCAAGGAGCCTTCATACTTTAAAATATCTGTTCTCACTCACTCTCCTGCTTTAGTAGGAATTGTGTTTGTTTGACTAATTGGAAAGGACACAGTTTAACTGATTGTGTACAAATCTGTTTTCCCCAGGCTTTTCTCTGACTCTGTAACAGAATTTTAGTGTCTGTTGGACACAGGCAGGAGCATTCTTACAATTTCTTTCCTCCAAAAGGTGAACCTGCTATAATACTACTTTATGCAAGGATTGCAAAGTGTTTTATGGAGCTGGATATTAACAACGGGGAAAGAAACGAAGCTGTTAAATTTCTGGGTCACAGCAAAAGACAGTGGCATGGTTAAGAGACAAACCCAGTTCTCATTCCCCCACACTTGTGCTTTAACCTCACTGCCTCCTTTCCTATCCTCGCTAACCTTTGCTTTTTATATCTATTTGTGTTAGTTTATGGCTTATTTTAGTCATTTCAGTGTGGGAGGTGTCTTATGTACTCTGAAAGCAAGGTCTGAAAAAATTCTTCTGCCCAGGGGAGGGAGTGATGTGAGTGTGTTTGCCTGCACCGGTTGAAAATAGGAATTGATAAATTGACATACCAGATCCAATGACTGATCCAGTCTCCTGTTTCCAACAAGGGCCAGTACCTGAAAGCCTGCTGTGGGAAGTGATGAAATAGAAGAGGGAGAGCTTGATGGGGGGGTCAGACAAACAGAGATGCACACACTGCGGAAAGAGCAAGTCTAGGCTGAGACGTGAAAGGAGAAGAATAGCTAAAAGTATACATGTAGCAGAATTAGAAGACCTGTACAACATTCCTTGCTAGAATGTGTGATGCCCAGAAAAGTGAAGGAAGCATAACAAAGGCAAGTTACATTTTTAAAGCATGTTAGATCATTAAATGCACTACCCAGTAAATAGAACACAACTGTTGTTCCTTTAAATTGCAGCAGCTGTGACAGCACAGGCTCATTCTCTACCAGAGGGACTCTTGTACACTGTAAGAGCAAATGATTGTGTAACAGACATCTAGCAATGTAGCCTTCACAGAACTGTACTGCTAATTGAGAGCTGACTAAGACATAGCCTGAGATGTGCCAGCCAATGGCAGTAGGCTGGTCTCAGTGCCTGAGGCATGTAGCACACTTGGTGTCAAGGCTGTGGAAGCAGACATGGTAAATCTGCAGCTAAGTGGTCAGTATAACCCTTCAGCCCTACTCTACACTAGAAAAATTACTTGTTGCTGATAAGTTACAGCCCTGATTCAGCTGAATGCTGCTTTAACGCAGACCAGAATAAAAAGGGTTCTGCATTGTTTCAGAAAACCATCACAGACTTGCTCTAAGCATGTTTTAACTACCATTTTCTGAACTGGTTTTGTCCTCTCTATCACAGAGAAACAGTTAATCTGAACCCATTGCTGACACTGCTTATCAGTAACATCTAATTTTTATAATGTAAATGAGCCACAGAGACTAGAATGGGAAATTGAAGAAATTTCAAGGCACAGAATGTTATGTATTCTGTGCTGGAGCTAAAGAAAAAAAGTAATAAAAACCCCTGAATATCCAATTTAATTTAGCAGAATACTCCCACTGAATTTCTCTACTAACAGCATACACTGATGTTGAGTCTCTAAAAAGTGAACCTGAGTGTAACTGGTGATGTCCAGAGTTAAGCCAGAAGATGAATGGTGCTCCTAAAACAAGTATTAACAAGAGGTGCCACCAGGATCAATAGGAAGAACCCTGGTAGAAAGTGACAAAAGAAAATTGCAGTGTCTTTCAGACTTTACAATACAATGAAGAAAACAAGGTGCTATAATATTCTAGATCAGAAATACACAAAAGAATTGATTTTTAAACAAAGCCCTCTAAATAGATAACTACGTAATGCATTGTATGACCTTCGTGAAGATACCTGCACTTCTATGGTGCTTTACAAACCATTAGCTATAGTCAAACCTCTTTAAAAGTGCACCAGATTGATTAAATTGATCTAGGCCAGTGGGTCTCAAACTTTTCACAGACCACTTGAAATTTGCTGAGGGTCTCGGCGGACTACTTAATGATCCTTTCCAAATGTTGTTTGTACCACTAGCTAAGTATTGTAAAGTGCTTTGGAGAAAAGCATTTTATATATGTATAAAAAAAAAATTAACTTTTTTGTTCTACAGAAAAGAAGCACACATCTCATATTTTTATATCAATAGTCTTACCTTTCTAATGCAATGGATGTGTCCCCACCACGGCAGCCCCCAAGCTGGGGCTGGGAAGGAGAGGGCTCTCTCCCTGGCAGCCACAGCCCCCAAGCTGGGGAAAGTCACCTCTTTCTCTGGCTGCCGCAACCCTGCACATCCCAAATGCCCCCTCGTCCCCTCCACCTGCCCCCTATTCTCCCCCAAGACCACCACCTCATCTTACATGTATGTCTTCTCCAGGGTCCAGGCACGTAATTAGTGGTGCAGTTTGAGAACCTCTGCTCCAGGTATACAGTGGCAAACTGCCAACATAAACACCCTTAAAATGAACTGATTTAAGCAAGGGTTAAATCTGGTTACGCCAGTAAAATACTGATGCAAGGTAAAAACTGATGCCCGTCTTGGGTGGGGGCATGCCCCATTTTAACGAGCCACGTCTAGTTAACATCTGTGCACTTTTCTCGTACCGACAAGGCCTAATTCACACTGAGGCATGGGAGTCCTACTGCAAATTACTGGGGTTTGTAACTGATCAACTAAGTGAAAAGAAAATGCATCACAAAGTAACCTAGCCTGGACAGTCCAGGCTCTGCTAGGGTAGATGCACTGCAGCAATGCTACTGGCACATATTACAAAGTAAGTAGGAAAAACCCTCCCCAGTGGACAAAGGTGAGCTTTTCAAAAGTGAGAGAGAGAAGCTCCTAACTCCCATCCACTTTGAAAGGGATTTAGGCACTTGAAAAAAAAATCCCACCCCAAATTTTTTATTAGAAAAAAAACCTTTGTAGTATTTGTATTATATTAGCATGTAGGAACAGTACCCCATTGTGACTGATAGGCATTGAACACACACAGAACAAGAAGACTATCCCTGCTTTTATTTCTCTCCCTCAGCATTCAGGACAAGGCGAGTATTTGCCCCCAGCTCCACCTCACCATGTCTTTGGTTTGCATGGTTTGAAACTGAACTGAGCGGTAGTGGCTGGGAGTCGCCTCTTGTAAAGCCAGATGTAATTATTTATTTTGGGAATAAGAGCCCTGTTGGCCTATAGAGAGGAGAAAGAGGAAAATGAACCTGGTTTTTAATAGAAGGCAATCCAGGAATGATGGTGACCCTCAAACTGTGCAGGGCTTCACTCCCACTGACAATTAGGAGCCAGCAGGCATTTTGAAAGAAGGCAGTTCTCTATGGACTTCTCTATAGAAGGATGTTATTTGGCAGCCTCTTTTGAAGAAGAAATTTTCAGTTATGAATAATGGCCCAAAATGGTACTTCGCCCATGCACATGGTGCTAAATAATTGTAGAGGACCCAGTTTTAAAGTAATTGTAACTCCAACTAACACCTTTACTTGTAAGTTCTCTGAACATCCATTCTGTCCTTAAAGAGTAAGTATGCTAAGTTTGGAGAGAACACGCTGTATTCTGCCTACATAACAGAGCTGTAGAATCCAAAACAACTCCGCCTTAGCTCTGGGACTATGAGTTGTGCTTTCCTAACACTAGTAAATGAACAATAAAGGCTACCTTTGTCTGTTTTCATTCTCTTCCTTAAAACTTATGCTATACCAATTTGTAGATGTTCACAGCTATTTCAGAGAGGTGTACAAGGTAACTTACAATAATTGGTCTTTACCATTGTCTACAAATCTGTTATTTCTTTGTATAATACCAGCTAAATGCTCTGTGGACCAAGCACCTAGTCTTGGTACTTGCCCATACAGCTTCCAGTGCAATCATTAACCCCATTCACTAGCATAGCACAGAGTTGGAGGGTCTTTTTGAAACTTTAAGCTATAAAAATAATTAAAGGCTACTCATAAGATTATTTACTTCATTGCAACCCCATCAAAATAACCTACTGAAAACACTTTTACCAGCAGTTGTTTCTATTTGCTGCCCCATGTGATGCCATTATACAGTCTATCCACTTTCAAAAACTATTTGCTCCATGACAATGAGACCCCCCTCTCAATGGAAAAAGTGTGAAAGGATAAAAGATGCCCCCCACACACACACACACTCCACCCGCCCACCCTCTGTATTTGGTGGACTTCCAGAGTCCCCATAAAAAATACGCCGATGCTGTTAACTTGTCATCTCACTGACTGTACTAATCCTATTTCGAGTCAGGGTGGCGGTTTGCAATATGTTACCAAGATGGTTAGCAAGCATGTTACTTAGGAACGAAGCAGTTTATTTTTCTCATTAGGACCAACATGCATTGTCTGGCTTCACACCCTGTTAACAGCTAACATATTCCACCAGAGGTTTTATTTTTGCAGTTGGAGTAGAGCAGAGCCAACATTTTTCCTTCAATATTCATGAAGTTTGATCCAGAATGGCACTAGCTTCCACACAGAGCAGCAATCAAAGCAATTGGAAATACTGAGCACTTACATGGGGCAGCGTGTTCTAGTGCAGCGAGCTGGGACTCAGGAGATCTGGAACAGCCACTGCCTTATGGTGTCTGGCCTTGGACATCACCTCTGTACCTCAGTTGTCTCATCATGGATAAGCAGAATGGGTGAAGGTTGTGGTTGAAATTTTATGTCCATGCAAGGTGCTGCCATTGCGTTGCATGCACCCTAGGTAAAAAACAGTGGGCATTTTAATTACAAAAAATTGTGACCACATTCAGCGCTGGACATTTGCAGGAATAATTTAAGGTTGGGGGAAAAGGAAGGGAAGGGCCCCCCCCCCCACTACTTTGCCAAGGAAAATGCATCTCTTTACAAAGCCCACACCCAAATTCCATACCTGGCCCTTGGCCAAAGGACCAAAAGCGGAGGGAATGCTATTCCAATTCCAGCCTCAGAAAGAGATCCTGAACGCCTCAGACCTCCATTTAACGAGCAGATAAAGAAAGCAGCAGTGTTTTGCCATTAAGAACGGTACCAACACTGGCTCACAGAACTAGGTGGTCAACAGGTGCCTTTCTTTTCCTGAAGCCTTACTGAAATACCCCCATCCAATGCCCCGTGCACATGGACAAGGGACTGCTACGCCGATAGCATCAGGCACAAGTGGAGCCAGCACTCCTCGGTCCCTCTCTGCTCAACACCATGAGGAAAACGCTCTCCTTGGGTTTTATACCACAAGGGGCTTTCAATGCAGATACATAATCTTCTCTTCAACTCATGCAGAAAGCAAGAGCGTTATAGCTGGCAAGCGCTAGTCGTTGATGCCCAGATGGTGCTGCTGGCGCCGTTTCACTCACCTGGTGACTGGCAGCTTTGGACTGATTAGATAGTTAACCTCTAGTTGTTGATCAGTGACAACAAGGGAGAAGAGGGTTGGATTCGTTCAAGAAACAAATATACAGCAAATGCATAAGTGGCAGCCTTGAGCCTATACAATTCATGTGGCCTCCAAGGGCCCTGTTCCCCCTGGGCACAGACTGCCTCTCAGCTCACAGCCCAGCCCCAGTCCACTCCATCTCTGGGGCCAGAGGGACACTGCCATTGCCCACTGCACACAATGAACTCCAGGTTCCCAGCGGCAACAAATAGGAATTGACTACACCCTGAAACGCAGGATTGGCCTAAGCAAGGAGGAGAATGACCGGGACTGTATATACAAGTTACTTCACATACGGCCCTACAACACCGAGGCCAGGTCCCTACCAGCATTGAATCAGGGGCTCTAATGCCCCATTGTCAACAATAGGAAAAGGCAGTATATGGCCATGTTATTAAAGCCTGGAAAGCATGTGGACAAGGGGGGTTGAATTAAGTTTGCAGAGGCAGCCTGAATTCTAGCATTTCGATTGCTTGATTTTTTTAAAAATATTCTTTTAATATTGTTTTCTGTCTGTAATTCAGTACAGGTTGTGATATGTCCCTCATGACCACAATATCAGAGGCAGAGCTGGCATTAGGTATAAGCAGACTAAGCAATTGCTTAGGGCCCTGAGCAGCTCAAGGGAGCTACCTCTTAATTATTAGTGTGTGTTGGGGGTGGACGGGTGAAAAATATTCCTGCTTTGGGCCCACAATGGGCTAGCCCCAGCACGGATCAGGAGGCAATGGAAGTTAGTTACACTAACATAAAACTGTCGTAATTGCACTGACTTTAATAGTTGCTCCAGCTCTGCACTGGGATAGGAGAGACCAGAATCCAAGTCCTAGTTTCAGCTGCGATCCAGTATTTTGTCAAATCCTTGCAGTGACAGAGCACATGAGAAACAGAAAGGAAGGATTCACTTCCCTTTACTAGACCCTTCAGAACCGCAGAAGACATTTCACAGTTCCCCTTTTACAGGAGGAATGAAAGCAGAGCAATACCTTTTCTTCTTCTTGCTGTATTGTTGCCAAGAGCAGGTACCGATACTCCAGTAATGAACGGCAGCAGGATGTTGAGAATTATAAGAGCATTTGGGCCACCTGGAAGGCAGTCAGTATTCAGTCTGCTAACTGGATGAGCTCAACTCTTGAGTTTTTGATGCTGAAGGTCAGCTCACTGCTGGATGCAGGATAGGCTTGTCTCTGGAAAGCAGTCAACACATCAGCCCCTTAATGGCACTGATGATTAGTGAAGCACCAAGGGAAAAATTAGATTAGAAAAACAAATGAAAATAGTTTAGGAAGTACTGTTTATTCTTTGTGGAAGATGCTGCCATATCCAGACTGCAGGAAACAATTTGACTTCAATCCAGAAGAAAAGGAGCCCCGGTCTGGAGTACATTAGTGTGGTGGGAGGCCGGGAATAGCAGCCACTTAACCCTGTCATTCAGCAAACATTAGTGAATTATGAGTGTATTATATGTTGGGTTATGTGTTTTGTGAAATGCCTGGAGGCTTGCTAGAGCGGCACTAAAATGCTATTGGGCGTCTCTGTCAAAATGTAAATTTTTATACCGACTCTGAAATAAAAATAAGATTTCATGTTTGCCTCCCAGCTACTGAAATCAAATTGCAGCCAAAGCCAGAGTTGTAAAATAAGCAAAAATTTCCCTTCCTGTCAAATTAGTTCCCTGATAAAGAAAACAAGTGATATAAATGTGATTTACTTCCTTTTCCTCCTGTCATAAACATTTATGGCTGAGAAGTAACAATGGGTTTAAAAAGGCAGTCACAGCTCTTTGATGTTTCTTTGCAGTGCAACCTGTGCTGGAGTTGGGTTTGATATATGTATCAAAGAGGATGGAGCTGCAGACCGCTGATAGGTGTGGGAATTGTTTATACCAGAGTGAATGTACGCTTATACATACATATTTCTTTATTATATACGTCTTCTATAGACATCCCCCAGACATGTATGTATTGTACACCTGCAGTTTGTGGAGATAATATCCAGGTTATAATTAGAGAGGCATGTGATATGTAAATTCTATAACCACATCACCTGCTCTCTAATCCATTATGCTGGGACTTACTGTAATCTTCTAAACAGCCCAGCAGTTTCAAACAGCCAGTGTTTAAAAATAAGCCTGTTAGAGCATGGTTTCATGCCCCTTCACCTCAAATTACACCGGCCCAAGGCATCAAACAGTTTCTCCCGAGATATTTTGCTTCTTTCACTACCAGTCTTAGCCAGAATCTAGATGTGTAGAGGATTGTTCTACAAATAACCTAATTTTTAAATCAAAAACTCAGTAAAGGAGTTAGTTTGGAGGGAAGATTCTGGCTGGTTCTCATTTTACCCAGCATGGTTTCCTCTTCTCCCTAGCTAATTTATCACTTTGTCTACCCATTATTTTGTATTCAGTGGGACCTTTGGAGATGCAGATCCCTAACTGCGACATTCCTGTGGAGTTCAGCCGAGAAGAAAGAATCCAAATAAGAGAAACAATCTGAAGAAAGAATCTTATTCTCTCTCTTACCCATAGTCTTTCCTGCACACCCCTCTCCTCAGAGAGCTAATTTAGCTCTGATGGCACTATCCATCCATCCTGCACTACAGTGGAGAAGAAACTCAGCTAAAGGCAGACTAACACAGACACCAATGGTTCCTCTAGGGCTGAGCTCTTGCTTCAATAGTGCACTCCCTATAGCAGAGGCACCTTCTCTAGTGAAATCACTGGCTGGATTGTACTGACAGTACAAATTAACTATTCACTAAACTGAAAAGCTGCTCCAGAGGTTTAGAGGATCTGGCTAATAAGGACACTTCTCATCTATACCTTGATGAGTCCAGAAAGAAAGGATTTCAAGCAAGCATGGCCTTGAAATTTGGGAGACCCCAAGATAAGGAGACCACCACAGGAAGCATGCAGCTATAGGACTGGGACGTCTCTGTGCTACTGAACTGACAACATTTTCTCAGCCCATCTTTGAGCATAACACTCTTTCCATCCCTCCACTGCCTCCCCCTTCTCTATCACATCAAACATAAGCTACTTGTCTTCACTTTCAAGGCCCTTCACAGCCAATCCCCATGCTACCTCTCATCTCTCATTCACTATCAAGATGTCAACTCCCACTTCAGATTCGCTCATGATGTCAGCCCCTCCATAGTTGGGGTTGGTCCAGTTTTGAGCTGGGGATTGGACTAGATGGCCTCCTGAAGTCTCTTCCAATCCTAATCTTCTATGATCACGTATTTATTAAATTTTCACACAAGTCCTTCCATGCTTTCTCCCACACTGCTCCACACCCCAAGCAGCAAAAAAAAAAAAAAAAAGAGCGCAGCCGCAATTGCGATCTGCAGCTCCACCGCCGCCGCTTCAGTCTTCGGCGGCAATTCGAGAGGGAGTGAGGGACCTGCCACTGAAGACCTGGACGTGCCACCCCTCACTGTTAGCTGCCCCAAGCAGCTGCTTGCTGGGCTGGTGCCTGGAGCTGGCCCTGCCCATGGGAGGCATGGTCTTTAAACATCTGCAAAGCTACCTTGTTCTCCTCCTTCAAACTGTCCCTTGCTGTGATGCCTACCAAAAACTTGACAATAGTTAAGCAGCTGGTGTGCAAAGCCCACTGACCAATACTGTCTCATTGTTTCCCAGTACTCCCCTGACTGACTGCATTGTATCATTTGTTGTCTCTTGCCTTATACTTTGGTGGTAAGCTCTATTTGTACAGTGCCTAGCACAGTGGGGTCCTGGCGTATTACCAGGTACTCTGGTAATGCAAATAATCACAGGCTATCAGGGTTGGAAGGGACCTTAGGAGGTCATCTAGTCCAACCCCCTGCTGAAAGCAGGACTAATCCCCAACTGTTGGGGGTTTTTTTTTGCCCCAGATCCCTAAATGGTCCCCATAAGCATTGGGCTCAGAACGTTGGGTTTATGAGGTCAATCCTCAAACCACTGAGCTATCTTTCCCCCAAATAAATTAATGGAGATATCCTATCTCCTAGAACTGGAAGGGACCTTGAAAGGTCATTGAGTCCAGGCCCCTGCCTTCACTAACAGGACCAAGTACTGATTTTGCCCCAGATCCTTAAGTGGCCCCCTCAAGGATTGAACTCACAACCCTGAGTTTAGCAGGCCAATGCTCAAACCACTGAGCTATCCCATACTAGAAAATAGGTAGATTTTCTCTTCTCTTCAAAACCTGCAGCCTTCTCTATGTGAAGAGTCCCTTACATTAGTTGGAGAGCTACTGAATCAAATGGTTAATAATGTTGACATGTAACACGCCAATCATCTCCAGAGTTAACAAACCCAAGCAATGAACAGGGCCCCTGTTCATCCTTCTCAGAGTTCATGTTTCAGAGTCTGTTTGCAGACTTGGGAAGACAGCACTTCATTGGGTCACAACTGGAAAGTTTACCTCGCAACCATCAGAAGCAGATGGCAGAACTCCTGAATCCCAGTCTCCTGCTCTAAACAAGGGAGCATAACGTCCATCCTTCAATACACTACTTCACTTGCCTTACAGGAGAGGCCAGTACCAAGTGTAACTGTTTGTATGATGAGGGCTTATGGTAAATTTGTGTTTTTGAAAGACTGAGTGTGCGAATTAGAGTACAGAAAACCCACTAAAATCTGGAAGATCAAGTGATTTTATTCCTATCTTTGAAAACCCCAAAAACATATGTGCCAAGGCAACAATGGATTCTGAAAGATGATTAAGTAAGCTAAGTAAAGGCATGAGACCAAAGAACTATACTTGAACCTTATAGCAAGGTCAGTGGTCAAGTATAGAACCTTATAGGTTTGGGGGATTTTTAAAAATTCTGTTTCACTCTTTGTTCTTGTGCAAGATTAGTACCCATTAAGCAAATGGATTTATCTGTGAAGCTGACCTGACATCTCTCCAAATCTGATTTCCAAGTTTTCTCAGCAGAAAGCTCCAGCATAGGCCACCAGCCTTAATAGGGCTGTTGTTCTGATAAGAGAGCAATTCCTTCTCCTAACCCACAGGACAAGGAGAGAGGAAAAAGAAAGACCTAGCAGAGCAGAGGAAAAGAGGCACTGCCCTGTATTGTGGTATTTTGGAGCTGAATTCTGCTGGGCCCAGCTCTGTAAGGAAAGGTTAGCCACTTGCCTCACTTTTTCTAAAGCATGACTTTTGGCAGCCTTTTCCCACACTCCCAAGCTAAAAGAACAAAAGACATTATCTCAAATTGCATAAGCTGTATGAAAATATTTTACTATACTGCCTTATTAATCTGCAACACACACAAGCACCCTCTGCTGTCTGGATGAAGATATGTCCCCCAGACTTCTCAAGGTTGCTATTTGGCAGCAGAAACGCAGCCAGTATTTATTAATTATGAGCTTAAGCATCTCCTTTCATGGATATTTTCAAGGGCCTCATTATTAATAAGAATAATAAAATAGAGAGTATTTTTAAAGCTCATTTGTTCTACAGCATATTGATTACAGAAGACTTTGCAGTGCACAGCCAGAGCAACTGCAAGCATTACACATGCCACCCTCTGTATCGTGCTCATTTAGCAGCTGTAACTTGGCCTAATTATTTCCCCAAGGGCATTTAATTTTTTTGACAAACTTTCAACTTAAAGTTTTCTGAACAAACAGACTCACAAACCTGACGAAAATGAAGTGCCAGCCTTCTTCAATGGACCTACCAACAACTGCCACCTTCAAACTGAAAGTGCATAAAAAAGGAATACTTTTGTTTTAAAATAGTGTTTCAATGAGTGTTTATATAAAGCACCAAGTGCACTTCACCTGTGGAACTCATTGAGGCATGATATTATTGGGGCAAACAAACATTTATATTAGTATGTATAGCAACTAAATCTGCAGCTGCACCAGCATGAAGGGCTACTCTCAGCTCTCTGCTTCAAGGAATAAAACGATCACCCAAAGGGATTAGGAAGACAGATTTCCCCCTGAATCCTGCCACCATTTGCATCAGGCCTTGTCTATACTCAAAAGTTTTGCTGTTTTAACCCTGCCAGCATAGTTTAAAAGGGCAACCCTCTTTCCCTTCCACGGGGAAGACACAGTTAAAAAAAAAAAAAAAAAAAGACTTATACCAGTATAGCTTATTTCTGTTCAATAAATTAAGCTATACCGGTATAAAGTGTCTCATACCAGTATAACTGCATCTACACTAAGGCTTTTACCAGTGTATCTATGCCAGTTTAAAAAAAATAAAAAGTACACCCTTTCTCAACATAGTTATGCCAGTAAAACTTCTTACATTTAGACCAGGCCTAGGAGGAGACACACTCATAACCCACAAAATGGATTGAAAACGTACAACCAACAAACCAGGTAGTACTTGGCAAAAACACATCTGAGAGAGCAGTGATCTACATAATATCACATACATGTTGACGAAGGAGATCACTCAGGCGAATGGCAATAGGATATGAAACCTTTCACCTCCATTGTAAACCACTGGTTAAAATCCAGACTAGATGAGTAGTGATTTCGGGCCTACACTGAAATACGAAGAGGAGAGTTCTCACCATTTCCCCCACTCCTTGCCAGCCTTCGCTTTAATTCCATTGGCTTCGATGTGAGCTGTAGATGACCTGGTCCTGGATACTGGCCTAATCCAAGCTCAGATTTGGACCCAGAGTCAGCGGGGCTTTTGGGCAAAGTGCTAAGGTTCTGGCCCGTGTCTAGTAATGACAGAGTCAGTCATCTGGCAGCTTTGTAGTGGCCAATGTGAGAGGACGAGTCATCACTGCAGTTGGCATCCATAACATTACTTCTAAACCACAGACCTTGTCAGCCAGAGTCAAAAAGATCTTTATTGCATTCTCTACAGCTACATGAATTTGGCTGTTGTGAAGGCGATACTGGAAACCCTGAAGACTGAAATTTCTTGATGGAACAGGTTCAGCAACATAGATTCATAGAATATCAGGGTTGGAAGGGACCTCAGGAGGTCATCTAGTCCAAACCCCTGCTCAAAGCAGGACTAATCCCTAGACAGATTTTTACCCTAGTTCACTAAATGTCCCCCTCAAGGATTGAACTCACAATGCTGGGCTTAGCAGGCCAATGCTCAAACCACTAACCTATCCCTCCTCCATCCTGCCCATGGCTTTATAATATCTCCAAACCCCACCATTCATACTGCAATGAACATCAATGAGTGGTCCTAGATATGTATTACCCTAGATTTTCATCTCAGCAGGCAAATACTGTAGTGATAAAATACAAGGGTATTAATTCTGTGTTCAAACATATATGAACATATGAGGAATTTATAGTAGCCTTTAAATCTGAAGAACGCATGGTATGTGCTTTTTGGTTACAAGATAATGTCAAGTTCTGTAAACAGAGAGATGCTTGTAATAAGTTAGCCATCTGCAAAGGGGCACAAATACTTGACCTCATTTTTAAATCAGCATAAAAGTGATTTCTCTGCTATTTACCTCTAGTGCAGTGAACTGTAATTAGCTGCAGATAAGGATCCAACAGGATGAAGGCTGGTGTCCAACACTTGAATCTATTTCTTGCCGATTTCTTGTCTGCAGAGGGAACCAAAGAAAAAAGAAAGAAGTTTATTTTCCGTGTCTATGAAAAAAATCTTCTTGAAGCCATTTTGTCTATGCTCTCTTGAAAGGGAAGCACTTATTCAAGACTTTACAAAAAGAAAAACCCTTTGTACAAAGGGCCCTGGGTTTGTTTTCTTTTATGGTAACAGCAGCTGTGCCACTCAGACACTGTTGTTTTGCCGTGAACCCACAGATGCTTTGTCTTGCTGTCACCCGAGCATGCCCATGAAAAGGGCTGGCCTCGTTAAGTGGTTGTTTTTTGGGTTTTTTTTAAAACAACTGAAAAAGAGTTTACCAGCACACACATCTTTTTTGAAGATATAGTTCCAACCTCAAAAAATATGCAGGTGCTTTTAGTTTGGTTTTTTTTCCCCTAACACCTTGTTTACCATCTTCTGCACAGAAGCTTATTTCTGTACATGTTTTTAACAGTATGGCATAAGGCACTATACTACTTACCTGCCACGGAGTAGTTTAAGACTAACTCTAAAGGGACCAGTGCTTTACTGCCAGATGTGGGGTAGGGGCCACAGGACATTAGGGTTTGAGCTGTTGAGTAGGAGGGAGAAGATATACACTAATGGAATGGTTAACTGCACAATCTGCTTATGCAAAGAAGAATGAAAGATTGTCCTAGACTAGTTCTATTTATCACAGACACACTCCTCAACAAATTTTGGTGGTTCAGAGTAGAGGCAAGTCCAAACTGGACTTTGGCCCACTGTAGAGATGTGCTGGAGTCTCAAACTGAGACACCATACTGGAACACTCAGATAACTAGATCCATATCATCTCTGAAGTAGGGCCCATCTCTAACGCAGAGAAAATGGGACCTGGCTCCAGACCATCCTAAATTTTGTTTTTCATATTTTGCAAAGCCAACCCTAGCCACCCTTCACTTTGCCCATCTCCAGTAGAAATCTCACAGTAATCTGACCCTATCAGATTGCCTGTATTTTTACCTGGTCAATTGCCTAATCGGTTAATTGTATAATTAGGCTATTTGCCAGGCTTGACAAATCCTCTTGCGCACTCACCCATGGGGAGTTGGCAGCTTTCCCAGGCAAGTGCCATCAACTTCCACAGAATCTTAGCTTTTTTTTTTTTTTATTACAGTTCCAGCCCTTTTGCTTGCAAAGGTTACCTTCCCAATATGAACTGAGAGGAAACCAATACAGTGGCCTCTTTGATTTCAGCATTAGATAAGGCCCCAAGTCTGCAGACAGCTTGAGTGCCACTATTGCTGCTGAGAGCCTTCCCAGGTTGCAGCAGAGTGAATAAGACCCAGAGTACTTGCACAGATAGATTAGAACTCCACACAGATTTCCATGTTTGCAATACTTTTAATATTTATAGGGCACTCAGCATTGCCACCACACACAATTTAATTGCGAGCCTTGTAATATGTATTTTTTCTTAAAGCTCTAGCTACTGGATTCATGTGATTGTGTTGTACTTTTTAAAAATTAAAACTGAAAATTCTATTTCTAGCCCTCATGCCTGCAAACAAAGCCTTGGAAACTGCACACTAAAACCATTAAAAATCAGAAGTGAAAAAGGACCCAGCTTTTTCTTTTTCTATATATAGTCCATGTATTTTAAGCCAAACCCATGATTTTTGAATGGTTGAAGTTGCAGCGTTGCTTGGATAACATAGTAATGAGCGTGACATGAATGTCTTGCTCAATAGATGACAGTATGTGATGTTAAGCTTATCAGAGCATGTGCAATTGTGCAGTCGTCCAAACATCTAACTTTGGGCAAACACATGTTCCACTTATGTGCATAATCAGGAGGTGGTGCTGTAGTGATAGATACATAGACAGAACCCTCTGCACTTGTGATATTAATGGAAACCTGTGTGGTCTATTTATGAAAACCTTGACCTAGAAGGAATTCCTACCTAGCATCTCTGTAAACAAGTAGTTGCTCCGTTAGTCAATTTAAATCATTAGAGCTGCCACTTATTTACATTTTAAAGCACTATGTTTTTTTGTTGTCTTGTAAATTTATTATTGTGTATTGGGAAAGCCATCTGTAAAGGCCAGAAGGAGGGCTTCCTCTTGTGTTGACAGACATGTTGCTGTAAACAGATCCTTTTTATGTACCAAAGCTGTTTGTGTCATCTTTCACAGGTTTTGTTTCTTGTGTATTGTGGCAATAGCACCATAAGGATTCTCACTAGCTCTCTCTCTTTTTTTTTTTTGAAGTTCTTTTTTTTAATCCACATTTAATGTTAGTACTGAGGAGTTCATCCATCTCTTCCATCCTAGTGCTAGTGACTAGCATTTACGCACCATGCACAGCTTCAGACTGCCAGATCACAGATCATTGTCCAACACTGTAGCTCACTTCCATGGGATTCAAATGTATTGTGCATGTGTCTAAACACATAAAACACTCAAGGGGTGCGCACAGCTGCTGCTTTCTCCATTGCCTGTTCATAATTCAAACGCTTATTGTGTGCGTCAATAACGGGCTGATGTACCCAAGAAGGGAGGCACCCAAGCAGCCAATTCTAAGAGGAGCTAAATCAGCTGAAAAAGTTGGCCGCCAAAGCAGAACTGCACCCTCAAAAATCCAAGAGGGCCCCAGGTTGTAAACATAGTCCATAAACAGCAATAACATTGTACAAAATGGGTACCCAGGTACTTCTCTGCCCTTTCGTTAAATAAAATGATAGCTACAATATACCAAAGAAAAGAGACACATCCCAGGAGGAATAACAGGGCTGGGAAGTAATTCAGGACTGTGCAAAGATTCAGATCATAAACTTGGCTAGAATATTTATGCTGAAAATCTTGAGCCCAACAGGCTTTCCACTCCCAGCCAGGTTAGAAACATCTAATCCCAGCCAGAATCAGGCAGGAAAATGGAAACGAGTCACATTTTTTTAATCTCCAAATAAGTGTGTGTGTTTTGAGATTTTTTTGGGTGCAAGGGACAAAATGAGGTCGGGGAGGGGGTTCAACAATAGGTCTTCGTTGCTCAAGCTAGTTCTGCCTTCTTTAGCCATTCAACTCCATCTGCTCTCTTTCCATATAACCTATGAATGTAATAGAAATGGAGATTCCGGGATAAATACTCTGAATAATCCCCAGGGACAGGTCTAGTACCTAACCACCACCTCTGCATCTTGGAAGCACTCATTATGGCTCTGAGAATTACTACTGTTAAATTATTTGTAATGTGGTAGCATCTGGAGGTCTCAGCCCCATAATAAGTTACATGGACTTTGCAAGTAGGAAAAAAGGTAGGTCAGATTTTGGGTCTTATATGAACCTTGATTAATGTGCCTCACTTTTCAACTCCCATCTTACATACTGAACAGTTCTCTCGTACACACACATTTCTATGTTAGCAAAAGCCAGAAACAATCAAGCAGGATATCACTGCAAGGCCAAGCAAAAGGGAAAAATACATGATGTACAAGCTAATCTTGCACATAATGTGGCATTAACAGCATTTCTTACAAGTGAGAACACGTAGGTGATGCAGAGTCTGATTCTGTTTCACTATTTTGCTTTCTAAAAATCAGTGCTGGTATGACTGTAGCATCTGAAAAATCCTACAGGAAATGGAGAGCAGGCTGAAGGGGATGGCAATGAGTTCTGGAGCCTTTTAACTCTCATTCACTAACACAACAATACAGGACAAGTGTGACTGAAGCTGCTAATATGCGATTGGTGTTTGTTGGCCTGTACGAGATGAGTTGGTGATCTCAGTTCAGTGCCTAAAATCATCTGTACTGTACAAGCAAAGCACTCTTACCAACAAAGCTGCACTTTTTACTAATACAAGATCACCCCCAGGAGCAAAACAAACTCTACTGGTGAGAGTCCAGTTTGGTCCATATAGCTGCATCTACGCTAGAGGCTTCTGCTGGTGCGGCCAAGTCAGTCAGGGCTCATGCCTCTTCACACCCCTGACCAACCTAGCCATGTGAGCAGAAGGCTGTAGTATAGACCTGGCCTTAATAGGCAGACATCCACATCACAATTGGTACAAACAGGAACCCTCATTAGCATCCTCCACAGAGAAGCCAGGATTAAAGTGGTCCAAAGGAAAACTATCTCCTCATCCCTAAAAATGTGCATTTAGGTACTTATATGGCCTGTGTCACTGTAGTATCAAAATATCTCACAGATGCTAACTTATCCTGTGAGGTAGAAAATCACAGTCTCAGTTTTACAGATGGTAAACTGAGGCACAGAGCAGTCTTACACATGGTCACACAGGATGGCTGTGGAAGAGCTGGGAAATGAACTCCAATCATCTGACTTGTGGTTGGTGCCTTAACCACAAGCCCCACTTGTCTCTACAGGTCTGGGCTGAAGCTTGCACGCTCACTGCCTGGATAGTACCTACCCTCTGGATAAACACAGGCCTATTTTCTGGGGTTGTTAACCCAGGGCCAGACATTTAAAGGCACTTAGGTGCTTTTGAAAATCCCTCTAGGCACCTATCTTCAAAAACCTAGATTGCCGGTGCCTTTCATAAGCACTACATTCAAAACAATAATAATAAAAACCAAACAAACAATCACATGGAATTGCTAATATCAATTTTGTAGAAGTTGCAACAGTGTAATGGAATTGCTTTTCTCTTTGTTAAAACCTCAATGTTATTCAACACCTAGGAGGCGGCTCTGGGTGCTTTATTCCTTATTCTCAATCTCTCATTAATGGGCAGCTCCTCAATAGGGTTATCACACAGGAAAACCATTCTAGACTTTTCTGCACTCAACATTTGGGGCACTTCAGAGGGGGAAAGTCTAAAAGTATTCTTAAGAGGGCACATAACATCCTTCCCCTTTTCACAGATGGAGGAAACAGCTACAGGATTAGCAGGAGACACTGATACAAACAGAACACCTCCCAAAATGGAACAACTACCTTTCCCCCTTGTACAAAAAACTCCATTCCCTCTAATCAGAATCTACAGGAGCAGGGAAAACTCAGCTGAAGTCTCTATTGAAAACACACCTGCAAATGTTATGAGCATAGTGGTGGAGATGAGAACATTTCTGGGCTTAGAGAGTTAAAAGTTGCCCACCACGTCGGTTAACTTTCCATTGTAACAGATGCTGGCTCCATTGCTAAAGAGCTGAGAGGATCAAACACCTTTAAAACATTTTATAACTAAAGTTCTTCCAAATATAACAGAGGATGTGATTCAAGACTGCCCATGAACTGGTGAACAGATAAGAATTTGTTACAAGTTTCCTGCAGCATGGATACAGTTATACAACAATACCATCCAACCATCCACTAACCACTCATATACACACTCAGCCTAGAAAAGGTACAAGGCAGACTTCTCTCAGATCTCTCCTCCACTCTTTGTATCTCTAGCTGAGCTCTGTACAGTGCAGACGGCTCAAGACAGTGCCTATGCTGTTGTGTATCATATATTATTATTATGCTAGCAGCTAGGAGCCCCCATCATGGGCCAGTCCCTCATTCTGCTAGGCACTAAAAACAGACACAGAACAAAATAGTGCCTGCCCCACAGAGCTTACAAACTAAGGACCTGATGTTCAGGAGATACTAAGCCTCCAAAAGTCCAGTTGAAGTTGATGAGAGCTATGGATACCTAGCACCTCTGCAAGTCAGGCACTGGTAATTTTACCCCTGGCATCCATCAGTTCTGTGTGTCCTCCTGCCTACTCATTTTCAGATGTCACCACCCTCCATGGGCTAGCTAAACATACTACAGCCGCAGGTTTCAACCTTTTTTTCATTTGCAGACCCCTAAAAATTGTGAACGGAGATGCAGACCCCTTTGGAAATCTTAGTCTGCAGATTCCCAGGAGTCTGCAGACCACAAGTTGAAAACCACTGCTCTATGAGAACAACCACCTTTCGCAGACCCCTTAGATATAGTTTGTGGACCCCCAGGAGTCTGCAGACCATAGGTTGCAAACCACTGGATTACAGTATCAAATGAAGAAAATATATGCTAATTTGGTAAGGATAATTGCAACGAATAGCCAAGAAGGACCACTTGGACTGTGGCATAAGCTCTCTCCCAGCCCAGCCTAAATATAAAAGGCAAAGAGTGCATGAGTAGCATTTACAAAGGAGACATACAACCTGTAAGATTAAAATGGGAGTTACCAGATGTCGATATTAAAAGATAAAACAGAATTTTTAAGGTTACCTGAATGTAGAAGTTTAGATCTTGCAGAAATACTGGTTGTCAGTTGTGATGCAATTCCATTTGGCCTATTGGGCACACCACCGTTGACGTGCCACTGAATCTCTTCTCCAACTAATGCCTTCTCTGACTAAATGCCATTTTTTCTGTGCAAAACAATTGTTCCCTAGTTATATCCAGGCGAGCTTGGGAGGGGGAGGTCTGTGACTAGCTAACACATTTTTAAACCCCACTCATTCTACTAAAACAAGCCAGAAGAGCAAGAAAGCAGTGGGCAACATTATGTCTGCACCTTTCCTTCAACAGAATTTGACAACACTTGGCTGCAAATAAACCCATCTCCATAGATTTAGAGTCACTGTGGCCCTGTATCCCCAAACACCCTGATTACTGGAACGGTGATGTTGGGGGGAGATTTTTTGTAAAGCTGATCAGACAGGCTAGTTATCCAGCTGCCCTTTGCCAGCAACGGTTCTAGCGCTTCCTGCCAGCCCACGCATCACACACTAATTGACATGACATATTGACTGGCACTCTTCCGGGGAGAGAGCAAAAAGGAGTATGCATACCATTCCAGCTCGGTAATAATTACTGATTAAAAACTAGTTAAAAGGCAATGAAGACTGAAACGTACATTAACCAAACGACCCTCATCTATAGCAAGCCACAGATAGATTGGAGTGATTATGAAATCATCACTTAAAATGTCTACAAACATTAATGGCTGTTTGAGTTTCCTGAAGATTTATCGTAAAGCTGTTAAGTTCTTCAGTGTTACAGCTCTCCCTCCTCCTTCTCTGCGTGAAAATATATTCGCTTGGCTTTGTTTGTGCACATTGACGTAGGCATCAAGTCCCTGGAACCATAAATACAGTGTCTATTTTTAACCTTTATAATGAAATCCTTTACGCATTGTTTTCTAAATAGAAAATGACACTGTTAGCAATATTCATCATTTCATAGATGTAACAGGACCAGTATGCTTGCCATGCTGTTACCCATACGTCAAATATTCATTAATGCTGAAGGTGTAATAAAACGACTCCCCCCCCATCTCCCTGTAATTTAAAAGGTTTTAGTGTTTGTGTGGATATTGTCTAGTTAATTTGGGGCGATTATCTCTGCAGTCACTATGGGGCACCTTGGTGTCTTGATTCACATGAGCATTTAATCTTTTATTTTCTACTTATTTAAAAACACAGCAGTGAATGAAACCTAAAGAGCTCTCACATACCAAGTATGCAATCAAATGTAGTTTAAATAAACATGGGGGGGAGGAGAATATTCTAACAGTCAGAATAAAGATTACGGTAGTTGGTCTCTGTTCATTGCTTTTCTTCATAGGGTTTACATTCAGCATTTTAGTGGGTCAAATTGATCCCCCAGCGTAACTCCCATTAAGATATGAGATAAGGATAAGATAGGAGTTCAGAGAGGTCTAGCCAGCTTACCTGGATACAGATGGATAATCACTAAACATTAGTCTATTTGCTTAGGTCCAATATTTTGATGAGCATTTACAGACCAAACCTCGCAAACCCTTAAAGTTGTGTAGTTGGGACTACTCACCTGAGTAGACTGCTTGGAAAGAATGTGCCTTCTTTTGTCCTACAGAGAAAAAGTAATTTAATTTCTCTGAAATGTAAGTGTCCTTCATGGCTCCTATGGCTCCCCAACTGCCCAGTGGACCAACCGATTCTGTCTGCTTCTGATTTACACAAATAATCAGCAGTACTGCAAGTGTCTTTGATCACTTGCTCTGCAAATTCCCTTAGCCCTAATCATTTCCATTTTGCATTTTACCAGCCAGAGCTTTTGTTCTTTTCTATGGCTTCGCTTTATGTTGGACTCATGCTTGTTTTTAGCACGCTCGCTAAAGCAGTGGTTCTCAGCCTGGGGGTACTCAGAGGTCTTCCAGGGGATACACCAACTCATCTAGATATTTGCCTAGTTTTACAACAAGCTACTGAAAAGCCCCAGCGAAGTCAATACAAACTAACATTTCATACAGACAATGACTTGTTTATACTGCTCTATACACTGAAATGTAAGCACAATCTTTATATTCAAATTCATTTATTTTATTATATGGCAAAAATGAGAGTTAGCAATGTTTCAGCAGGAGTGTGCTGTGCCACTTTTGTATTGTTATGTCTGATTTTGTAAGCAAGTAGTTTTTAAGTGAGGTGAAACTTGGGGGTACACAAGACATACCAGACTCTTGAAAGGGGAACAGTAGTCTGGAAAGGTTGAGAACCACTGTCCTAGCTAATACATAGATCAGTGGTCCCCAACGTTTTTCATCTGGAGGGCACCAGACGACAAGCCACAGAGGACCGTGGTGGCGGACGAGCATCCGCCGAAATTCCACCGACAAGCAGCAACGTCAATAGGCGTCGCTGCCGAAATGCCACCAACAAGCAGCGTCATCTAGAGGCATCGCCATCAAAATACCGCAGAAAATCGGTGGCGACACCTCTGGATGATGCAGCTTGTCAGCGGCATTTCGGCAGATGCTCATCTGCCGGCCAGTACGCGGGCACACTTAGATGTCCCGTGGGCACCCTGTTGGGGACTCCTGGCAGAGTTTATAAGAGTCAGACGGTTACTGCAGAAAGAGAGAGGTAGCGCTGACTAGATGGAAAGTCCAATATTTAAAATTAGTAGAGATTTCTTCTGGGATATAATTGATTAAAAAAAAAGTGGAAGCCCTTAATTGCTTCTTTTACTTATCATGTAGGAAGAAGATGCTACTCAACCAGAAGTAGCACTTTGCATGTGTTGGTGCACGCATGTTCTCACCTGAAAAACATTTTGTCCTGACTGACTTGAGCATCAAGAACATTCACATTCCCATTGCTCTAAACCTACTATCTCTCATTCTATATGAATAACAACCTACAGAGAGATTCCCTCTGCCCCTCTTTTCTTCATCATGCCTGCCTTGTACTGATATACAACAGGGTAGGGAATAATTTTAATGATAAACTATGGCAATTTTGCTCTTCAGAAGATAAGATGTTCAGACTTAACTCAAGGTTGCCACAGTGAGAAACCAATACTAGGTTTATTTGATTCTTTAAAACTACTTGATAACCAATCTGACAAAGGCACTGAAGTCTGCATCTCCATTGGAAAATAGGAAAGTGTCAAAGAGGCAGTTGCTGCTGTCTCTGACACCACTGTAATTTTAAAATGATGTACTGTATGGTTTGTCAAACTGGATAAACTAAGCCTGGTTTCTTTTAAAGTTAATACATCTGCCCTTGTCTCAGAATGGCTAGGTCTACTCAGTTAAAGTCTCTAAGCTTCCAGTTGGCTCAATACTCCAGGCTAATTCGGATGTCTAGCCTGCCCTCAGGATAAGTACTCCTGTAGTTTCCAGACATGTAACCCAGCTGGGGAATCCAATCAGGGATGACCCCATGGATTCTGAGCTCATCTATTTGGCAACACTTCTAACTGTACAATGAAATCTTCCCAAACTACCTGCTCCGTGGGACAGGTTTATACCTTGTAGCCAAGTGATCTTGGCAATGCCAAGGTTTGAAAGCACTAGGCAGCCTTGCAGTTGGGTGGGGGGGGGAGGGGGAGAAATACACCACTATAAGACAACAACTTTGTTAATACCACGTTTTCCTCACTGCATTGTCTACTGCCTCCAAGCTGGGCCAGGCAGTCAACAACTGACGTGCTATGTCATTTAAACTGACATGGCTTTGGGGAGATGCAGCTTTTCATTTTATTTATTTTTTTTAAAAAGGATGATTGAGGGGAAAACTTTTTTTTTTTAAATCCTTTCACTCAGATTAACGTTTTCTCTACCCCCCACTCCCATCTTGAAAAACAGTTGCATCTTGCAGAAAGCAGGACCCTTTAAGAGGCTGAATAAAAGTGTTTTTCCTTGCTGGTTACTGCACTTCACTTGCAACTCCTGACAGCTTTGAAAATGGGTCCAATCAAAATCATCATTTCATATTGATTTTTGTTTTTTCACACTGACAGCGCTGCACCAAAGGTGTTTTCAAGTGTTACTGAAATAGAAGGCTAAATTTACCCTGCAATGCTTCTCCTTCTTGGTAGGCTGTTCTGTAGACAGTTCTTTCACTCACTCTCTTTTTGTTTGTATTACCACAAAGCATGGACAAATTGGGATACCATCCCTCCACATGCGCACACGAACTGGATGAAAGCTGAGATACAATTTCCCAAGCATCTGAGAAGCATGAGGCAAGAGATTCATCCACTCATCTTGATGATTTTACATTCATTTTAGCACATTTTATACCCAAAAGGGACACAGACTTTTATAAACACAGATATCCATTTCATTTACTGCTCTAGAACGAAACTGAATAAATGTTTAACAGCGCACAGCCGCTCTCCAAAATAGTTTAGGAAAGGAAGTGAAGAACCACCACCGTAACTAACAGAATCTACTGATGTAATTTAGGGAGGCAGAATGTAATCACCTGAACTGGAAGTTGGCCAGAACTCCTTTCCTACTATTCAAAGTACCAGGGAGTCGTCAATAACTCAAGCAGGGAAGAGCTCTGTTTTGTGTCTTATCTGAAAGAGGACAGCCACAGCAGCACAGATATCCTAGGTCAGGACTGAACACACAGGACAGCATCACCAATACCACCTATAGAACCTTCAGAGCTCTTCCACCCAAGTGCTGACCCAGCCCTACAATGCTTAGCCTGTGGGATAAGAAGAGCAGATAGTATGGCTTCAGACCAGGGCCGCCCAGAGGGGGGAGCAAGTGGAGCAATTTGCCCCAGGCCCTGGGCCCCACAGGGGCCCCCACGAGAATACAGTATTCTATAATATTGCAACCTTTTTTTTGGAAGGGGCCCCCGAAATTGCTTTGCCTCGGGCCCCCTGAATCCTCTGGGCGGCCCCGCTTCAGACAGCCTGCTTGCATGTCCGACTTTCTACACTGCCCTGAACATACAGTTCAGAAGCTGCAGAGAGCAACCGATTCCCTGCTCCTGACACATGCCTGCTCTGGCCCTTAGCTGTCCCAATGACAGTCCTAGCCTATGCATCATAGTGTCATAGAGCCATCCCGACTGGATTACTCTGTCAGCAAGCCACAGCGTCACCAGAGCTCTCTCAGTTTCCCCTCTCCAGTGACCCAATAGCTTCAATTCAGGTTTTCTTGTCTCCGCACTACCCCTCTTGGGAGTTGGTTTATTACAACATAGTCCAAATAGTCTGCAACAGAGGTCCCAAACATGTAGTCCATTTCTCAGCCCAGTCCAAGCAGTCATTAAAACTCAAGACGTCTCATCCCTCGATGCCCCACAAACCACACAGCAGGCCTTCAATCAGGCCGGGACTCTGTGTCCTCTCCTGTCCATGTACCAGGACTGCTGACCCAGCCCTTCCAACTGGAGTGCAGCTCTGCTCTTCCAACAGGGACCTCCCCACAGCCTCTCTGCTGCTTTCCTGGCCTTCAGCCTTCCCCCAACTTCCCAAGCAACACCTCCTGCTTCTTTCCAGGACCTCCTCCGATCCCTCTAGTCTCCAGCAGCTCTCACCTACCCTTCCTGGCAGAACCAGGCTACTCTGACACACTGGAACTCACTAGGTTTCTCCCTGATTCTATAAAGCCCAGAGGTGCTGTCCTGTCCTCTTAACTGGTCAAACTAGAGCACCCGTCCTGGCACAGGAGAGCCGGACCTACTTTATTTACAGATCCCAGCCCCCTATGACACTTAGTTTAGAAAGCTTAGAGCCAGGATAAGTGATAGTACTAAGAAATCAGTCCATCAGATGATCAATTTTACACATAGCATGGTCTTAAAAAAACCTGAAGAGCATTTCAGTTCCTGCCAAAAAGCCAAGTCAGGTCCACAGGCCCCTGTGTTACTGTAGGAGCAGCTATTGTCACTAATACGTTCCTTACATGGCTTTAGATATTGGTGATGTTCTCGGTAACAGGCAAACACAGAATCCTGAGCTGAGAGTCTCTGCAGGCAAGTGAAGGAGGAATGCATTTCGTTTTAACATGCATTGATTTTCAGTCTGTACACGTATTTCATTGAGAATCTGGGATCTCAGCTGTGTTTGTTAAAACTACAAAGAATTTTGTTTAACTCCCCTTTCCCAACTTGTAAAAAAAAGTTTCCCCCATCTCCTGCAAGGATTTCTACCACAAAATCTTCACAAAAAGTAGCACGTTGTTGCTTGCTTGTTTTTAAACTGGCAACTGTAACATTTTGCTATGAAACAGACAGATTTACATCAAGAATGCTCAGCACGCTATAAAATCCAAGAAACAAAAATGTGCTCGGCTGTTCTCGATGTGGGCAGGGAGTTAAGAAATCAATGAAGAATGAAGCAGAAACAGCAATGTACAATTCCACCTTCGTTACACATCAAATCTGTGTAACATGAAACCCCAATCCAAACAGGTGCTCTGTACAGACAGATCCCAGTTCCACTGCAGACCCCTACTGACTTCAACTGGGGACCAGTCATGTGGAGCAGTTTGCAAGACGAGGGCCTTCAAATGCTCCATCATACAGGCTGGGAATTGCAAAAAGGCCTAAATGAGTTGTGAACCCCTACATCTCGATCTCCTTTGAGAATCCCAGCCACATCTCTCATTTCTATCTCCAGTGCCATCCAGAAGCAGTTGGTTGGAAAAGGCTAGTGGGTATTTTTCAGTGTCCCCGTGGCAACCCACTCCTCCCATGTGTATTGTGTGTTAAATGTTTACATAAATTAGTAAGAGACCAAGTTTCACCTCTGTGATAGTACTTAATTGTGGTGGGACAGTATATAAAAGGGTCAGGACAGAGACGTGGAGATCACACCTTCAGACATCAGACTGGTAATATTTTTAAGTAAGCTGTTTCCGTTCCCATAACATTATGCTAAATTAAAAACGGCTACCTCCCAGTGAGGTTTTTAAAATGATTTTCTGGGTGACAGCAATACTCTGGAGGTGTAAGGCTTCACCTTTCCCCCAGAAGTCAGTCTTCTAGCCTCTGCTTTGCGCTCTCTCACTAATAGATGAAAATCACTCATCCAGATCAAGGCAAAAGCCTCTCACTCGTGTTTTCCTTAGCACCCTCTGTTGGCTATGGTACGAGTAACTGACGCAGGTTTCTCAGCATGGAGGACACAGACATACTGGGTGAATCCTGGCCCCGCTGATTTCAACAGAGTCAGGGTATCATGCATTATTGGCATTACTGTAATGCACAGAGGCCTCAAGCACAGTGGGGCTCTTGTCTTGCTAGATGTTGTACAGATGCATAGCAAGAGTCCCAGCCGCTTATCCTTTATAATCTAAGTATGCAAGAAAGAATAAGGATGGGAGGGGAAACAGAGGTACAGGAGAGGCCAGCAGGTCAGCAGAGGGAACAGACTCCAGCTCTCTCAAGTCCCCGTCCAGTGCCCTAACCACTAGAACACGGTGTGTCTTAATTACACTTTAGTGTCAAATTTAAGATCTGCTCCTGCAAATCCACAGATTATTGGAGCACCTGCATAGCAAGGATTGAAGTGTACAGGTCCCACGTTTCCCAGTGCAGTGTCAGTGCGCACTCCATGGAGAGGCTTCATTAATCACCGTGGCATGGGCACAATCAATTATAGTGATTCCTTAATATAGTGATACTCTTATAGCTCTTGCAGTCTATTGTGTACACTGTTGGAAGACTAAGGACTCTCTATTCTAAGAAAGCTCAGTAATTACGTGCTAAAAATCCTCCAGACATTTTTCCTAAACATCCCTCTTCAGCATAACTTAATACTCCAGGGTTGTAGTTATATTTTCTACTCACCAGGTGCTAAAATATTAAATCAACAACCTATCCTCAATTTTGTTCAGTTAGATGGTAAGCTCTTCTGGGCAGGGGTTGTGTCTTCTTCTACTTCTAGACAGCACCTAACATTTTGGGGGCACTGATTTAATACAAACAACAACAGGAATACTAATAAATAGAGGAACGTATTTACGCTTTTTCTTATCTGCAGTATGTCTGAGGACACCTCCTCCGCTCCATAATAAAATGCTTAGCATTTGTATAGGGTTTCACATCTTCAAAGCATTATACAAATATTTTGTTCTTCTACAGCATCTTTCATCCAAGGATCCAAAGGACTTTCTACATCTTACTTCACTGACAACACTGCGAAATGAAGAGAACACTACTCACTCACTTTTAAACAGAGGGTCTGAGCCAAATCCCCAGATCTGAACTGTCCCAAATTTTTGTGACTTGCACTCTCCTTTATCCATTTTTGCTGATGGAGTTTAAGTGACTTGACCAAGGCTATGCAGCAAGTGGGTGGTAGAGGTAGGGATTAGAAACTTCCAGGTTCTTTCTTGTCATCCCACATGTAGTCCAGTGGACCAAGCTGCCTCCCAGTTTTCTGTTGTAGAAGTGGTGTGTATTCTTATAGCGATATACTAATGTTATAAGGCCCTCAGATATGAGCATGCAACTCCTGTCGATTTTGGTGGGAACTGTTGGTGCTTACCTAAGGGTAGAACTGGACCTAAATAAAGGGAGAATGTCCTGGGCAAAGATTAGGGGAAGACTTGAGAAAACAACAGGGGAAGGGAGAGTATCTGAAGAGAAAAAGGGATCATGGAAACCCAAGCACTTATGGTACAGTATACAGACTCCTAAGACTAGCATTTTCTTAACAGAATTGCTGTTTAAAAGCACCTGGCTTTTAATGACTGGTTTTGTAATGCAGTCCTTCTCCCCTTCCCATCAGGCTTGAACTTCTGATTCAGTTACCCTATTTTAATAGACTGCACTGGATTCCCAGTAGTCCCCATGGGGGTTTATAACAACATCCTTGCTCCGTCATTCTGCAATTGCTGTGAAGTAGAGTGTGCATCCTGGGGCCAGGCAGTTTGAACTTGACACCATTAAATTTTTGGGAACAAAAGCCATAACACCGGCTCATGTATGTACACTCCATATGCCGCTGGATATATAGACTGAAGCTTAAACCAAAGACATTTTATTCCAGCAACTAAATGCACTCTCTCTCCAGCTTTTCCAAGCAATCCAGTCTGAAGAACTATTTTTAATCTCAAAACAGTCTAAGAGCACTATATCACCTGTCCCTACTGAACACTTACTGCTTTGGGGTTTATATGTTTGTTCCCAACTTTGTGTATAAATACTTTGTATTTTGGAAGCACTGTGTATAGATGATCATCCACCGTGAAGTACTCAGTGAGGGCACGCAGGCCCTTGCAGAATTAGGCACCATGTGAGGAAACTGGCACCCAGTGGCATCCTATGCAGCTTTGTCAGTAGGAGGCCCACGTGCATCAAGCTTGTGGCTTAATGGCAAAGTTGCTATTGAACTGAGTAGATCACTAGGACCATTCAGCAGAGGCAGCAGCTGTAGCGTTAGTAATTCTGTAACTGACAGCACACTTCAATATTAAGAACAGGCATACATCTGACAGTATTGATAGCCAATGACATTGTGTAAATGCAACCTCTGCGGAATACCCTGTGCTGGATTTATTGATCAGATACACTTTGGAGATTAAGCTCATTGGCTCTTTGGAGTGTCATGTGACTTTGGGCATATTAGCGCAGCTAGGTCAAACAAAGTAAGGTCACCGATGTAACATAGACATGGAGTGACAAAGTGTGACCTCTCATTGTGATACCAGCTTACAATGTAGCAGTGTTTATTTCTTGCAGCTTATGGTTAAAAGCTTGCCCTGCACATCCTTCTGTGCATTACAGTTTGTATCAATCAAAATAAAACTAGGCCCTGAAATGCAGCCAATGCTAAAACGATGAAGGTATTCCACTTAGAGCCTTCAAACATGACGCTTAACAATGCTCTGCCATTAGCAATCAGCGCATCAGCCCGGCATTCTGGCCCGTTTCATAGAAAATCAAGAGGCAAAATAATTGAGTCAATAGTGATACAAAGGGATTGCTCCTTCAGCCCTATTCTTCAGCTAACAAACCTTCAGCAGGGCTGAAAATTCAAAAGCTCAGGGAATCAAAAAAGAATTGATTTGATTCAGAGCTTCAGTCCAGGCTGTATTTAACACATCATTTTTGCTTGCTCTGCCATACAATAGAAGCTGTTTGAGAGAAGAAGGACTTACTTTGCAGGGGAGCGGGGGGTGAATAAAGGAGAACACTAAGCAAGAATCACAAGGGCAGGAAAATTCACTTGCCCTTCAACTTCATAGCTGGAATACACTGCATACAAAGCCAGTTTCAGTAGGTAACGGTTCATGAATACGCACAAGCGGCACCTTCTAACACCTCTTTGTTCAGATGGTCTAGATCAGCCCAAAGGGCGATAGACACAAGACATGAAGTTCAGATCTCAATCTGAACTTACCCCAGTTTGAGCGGGTCTGGATCAGATACTCTGATATCAATCCACCCAGCTGAGTGGGCTTGAAGAGCTCAGAGCCCAGACTTGGATGTAGTTCCAGCTCTAGCTTGGAGAGAAATGTGGGAGTCCCACTGAAGAGGAATTCATATGAATGTTTCCCCATGTTTCATCCACCTAGGTTCACATTCCTCTGTCCTTGGAGTTTCTATTTCAGGTTTGAGTGAAACTCAGATGGTTACTCAGAGTTTCAGCAGGTTTGGCATCAATCACCTAAGCCTCTTCAATTTTTTTTAAATGCAAAACCCATGACCTGGCCCCAGGTCTGCATAAAATTCATCATGGGGATCTCTAAATCACATTTCATTGGAAGCTGGTCCAACTCTGGAGTTTGCAGCATGATCCAAGTGTCACTGGACATTATAGTTATATTCCCAGTGTATAAGCTTTATTTTCACCCTTGGCACAAACGCTATATGAAGACAATACAGTCTGCAAAACTCAGGCTGAATAAAGGATGCTATTCAGTCCTAGGTTAGAATTTTCTCACTGGGCAGTGCTTAAAGGCAAATTCTACACGTGAAACTGTCATTCACAGCTGTGGGAACTCTATGCAGGGTAACAATTACAACTTGTCTCTTACTGTTGCTGTATTTCCTTTGTTTTCCTGCCATAGACTAGCAGCTTGGTCAGTTTCAGTCCGAGGTTAGGCTGTTGTCCCAGTCGACTCTGCATTGACATGGATTTTTTTGGCATCATCCCCAAAGACTGACAAGGTTTCATTCATCTTCTTTCCAGAAGTGACACCATTAGGTTCTCAGACACTGTTAACATCTCCTCAAGTTTGCTTTCTGGTCTCATGGAGAATTCTGTAACCATGCTATGTCTCATTAAGTCAGTGGGTAAAATCAGACTATCATGGAGAAAGAGAAGTAACCAGTGACACAGACCAGGTCTGCTGTTTTGTGTTCTCTCTCTGCTTCACTGGAACCATTGATGATTACTATCCATCAGGATCAAGGACAGTCAGTGTGGTTTAAGGGCACACAAAGCTCCTTGCAGATGACATTTTATTACTCCTGAGAAATCAGACAACTTTACTTCAGTAGAAACAAACATGGGATACTTCTGCTCAAAGGGGGAAATAGGATTTCTGTTTCACAATGGTACTGGTATCCTGCTAATTCAGGCCCAAACATAATCACAGATGGCTTCTCTATGTTAATAAAATGACAAAAAACGAACAAAAAACGCAAACAACTTGGGGACGCTTCAGTCCTGTGGTGGGGTTAGCTCAGGTGATTAAAATGTTGTGCTATAGCTATTTGAATAATCTCTTTAGTACAATACTAGTAATCATGCCCTAATTCCCTTTCCAAACAACTGGATGGCCTAATTAGAGAGGCTTTAATTAAGGACAATTAAAAAGCTACAGCAGGCTTCATTTAATAAATTGCAGAGAAAATGTAGTCATGTACCTGGACCCACTAGTAAATAAACGTGTGCAACTACCAGGGCATGTAGAACTAGTAAAAAAAAATAGCAGGAACATCCTGGAAGTGCCGTAAACCTCTCTGTCCTTCTCAGCTACCAGCTCCTTCCCACTCCACAAGATCTACAGCTGAACCCACTTCCCAGCTATCAGAATGCCCAGATGATATCCTGGCCATCTGAAAACACCTAAAGAGCTTAGCGTCTTTTGAAGTCTAGCCCCCCTGCAAGATTCCATTTCGAATGATACTTTGCACTCGTACAGTGCATTTCAACTGTGGGTGTTCAATGGCTTTACAAAGAGCTATTAGTGATAAGCCTCAGGAGACATTTTTGGGGCAGTACTACCATGCCCACTTTACAGATGGAAAAGAGAGGCAGAAGGATTAAGTGATTTGGCCATGGCATCACAGAGAAACAGTGGCAGAGCCATAAATAGAAGCTGAGTTTCCTTATTTCCAGGTCACTGCTCTGTTCATTAGACCCTACATGATTTTAAAACTATTTCTTGCCTAAAAAAGAAAATACAAACAGAACAGGTGTTTCTTTTAGCTCTACAGTCCTCCAGTGCAGGGAAAGATGTTTTTTCTTCTTAAAAAAAAATAAAAAAATCTGTGCTTATAACCCAAACAAGAGTTTGAAAGGCCAATGTACTACAAGGCGGCTTCCCAATGCAACTTAAAATGGCAGAGAGGCTAAAACCTAGAAGTCAAGCAAAAAATCCAGTTCAACTGCACTAAGACTACTGTAACACCTTTACTGAAGCTGGCTGGGAAATTTGTTATTTTCACACACATCATTTTGATGAAAATAAAAATGTTTATGTTGAAAATGAACTATTTTAACAAAACTCCATATTGGACCAAAAAAGCTGGTCCCAAAAAAATCCTTTGACCAGCTTTAATCTTTATACACACATCCCGTTTACAATCCAAGACGATGAGCAAACAATTGCATATTTCAAAACGTGTCACTTTTCTTCCTATTCACTGTCAAGAGGAAAAACAACAAAAACTAAATACCCATACGCATGTGCGCAAACATATATACAGGTTTTAAAGCATTACCACTGATGCAAGTAAATTCAAAAGATCCTGGCTTAACACCCTACTGCAACATAGCCTCAGAAATTTTAAACACACTTTGGAATAGAAACCTGTATAACACACACCCCGGCACATGAATGTGAAAACTGTTTAGACTATTTCAAGTGCACTATTCTGTACATTCCATAGCACATAATGACCCTTAAATTATCACTAAAAAAGGGGGACTGCAACTTTAAAACTATTATACTCTTAATGAAGTCCATATGCTCTCTGCTGACACAGAGGGGACATTTAAATCCACCACTGAGGCAGCTGATTTGATGTGTTGACGAGCAAGTCATGTTGGTATAATAGGAAGTGTTTATTTGAATAATAAGGTCAGGGAGTTAAGTAGTTGGTATTCCACTCCTATGAAGCAGTTTGCACAGTGTCACTAATAATTAAAGGGGGTTTTGACTAATCTAGTTGCTCTTCCTAAATATACTCCACTCTGTTCAAGAAACTCATCAAAGCAGCAAAGTGATCTTCGAGCTTATTAATCTCCTTTGCGCCACAGCTGGAGCAAATTTATTTGCTTGAATTAGCATGTAATAAACTTATAATAAAGCTGCCATATCCCTCACTTCAGAGATATAGTTTATGTAATGGGTAGTTAAATCTAGGTAATGTAGCAATAGTCTTTAGGCTTGGAAATCATAGCAAGAAATATGTAGTCCTGCATTATCTCTAATGGTTGGGCTGCAATGTGTCTTCTTCCAAGTCTTGGCAATTTTACAAAGTCTGCTGAAGATCACGCAAAGAAAGGAGCTATCATGGTGGAAATTACTGATGATGCAGCAGTATTCATGGCAGTAGCACAGCTCTCTCCCAGGCAGACATTGTTCACTGCTGCTCAAATATTTATCATCTGGTAACCATCCTGCCTTCTTATAGCTGTGGCCTGAAGACAGTACAGCAAGATCTAGTTAGCGGAAGTCCTCAACCAAAATCACGTGACCAAAGCACCCTTTGAAGTTTGGGGAAGTTCAGAGCCACAGAAGGCTGATCAGCCTCTAGATCTTGTACTGATGGTAGCTCAAGGAGAGCCTTACGGAAGAGGCCTTTGTTTTTGGAGTACGATGGCATTACATTCAGACATATGGTTAAGGTCATGATTCATCTCTGTGTACACATAAGGCCACTGATCGTTACGAAAAGTTCCAGCTCAGATTCCAGGGGGAAAGACAAAAGAAGATGATCAGATTTGAAAGGCATAATCCTCAAATATGGAGAAAACCAAGGGCCAGAACAACAGGATTGGAATAAAGGACTGATGCGTTTAATGGATACAAATTCTTCCTCAACTCTTCAGAATTCAGAAGCGTGCCAGCACCTAACAGTGACAGAAGGTAGAAGGAAATGAAACCGGCCTTCCTCCTACATGTTCCTAAACAATCATTGTATTCCAGTGAAATGATGAGTGGAGGCTGTTCATAGGAGCAAGAAAAGTTAACAATCCTTAGGCATAGCCCCATGCAGTGAGCAAGTTTCAAGTCCCCTGTGCAGCCACTCCTGGGCTCATATTAAAAAGGATGGGTCATTGGTGGAGAAAGGGCATCTATTCCTCAGCCTCATTCCAGCTAGGAGGGAGGAGTAATTTGAGACTTTCAAGCAGCATTCTTATGAATGCAGAAGCACGTTGACTTCTTTAATGCTCACCTTGCATCTGTGTGTAGATAGATATTCCTTGCCTGCAATGTGCAGGATCAAGTCCCAGAGGGGACAGTCAGAGCTAATTTACAGCAACGGGCAAAGATCCTAATATAACACATGCAAGACAGGATAGGCTTTGGTCCTCCTACGCCAACGATTGTACTGCAGCATTTCTGAAAGCCAATCATTTAGCAAGCCATTGTACAAAGTTGAACTGGGTTGAAGGGGGAACCAGGGAATCAAGTTGAGATAGGAAGGAGGCAAAACTGGCTGAATGAAGGACAGAGTTGGGGCAGGCTGGAAAGACTTTAATCTAGTGATAACTGATGCTAAAGGAACGAAATAGATTTGGTATTAAATCTGCTAACACCAGCAAGAACTGTGGAGAGGATGAATTCTCTGAATTGGGTTGAACTTGGTGCAGTGTATCAAAGTAAGAGGAATTAATTTGCTTCAGTTCACTAAGTTGAGCCTTTATAGTTTGCAGTTTCTCCCACACAATAAATCCTGTCTTTCTCAGCATAACACTTGCCTTCCAATCTTTAAACAATAAGAAATGGCTGAATATGGATGAATGTGGCTAGATAAAGTTCAGCTACACAGGGAAGGTTCACCCCAACCCTTCCTTCTCAATTGCTGTTATTCTCAGACGCTGAGCAGTGAATAATTTCTTTCCTTCCCCCCTCCCAGCCCCACCAGAGCTTTTCTGTATTATATAAGGCCATGGGCATTAGCCAGAGGTGTCAGACAAGGTATTAAGGAGGTGTCAATGGTGAAATAGCAGGGATTACAGTAAAGTCTAAATAAGGTGTAAAATAAAACCAAAAGGTGATAAAGTCATTGATAAGAAAAGCTGGAGAAAAAGAGGAGTGCAATTATTTTTCATCTCAGTTGTTCAGTCTCGCAGCGCATTATTTGTAGCCTTCCAAGACTTAGGTAGGATACCCCCCCTCCCTTTTTTGTACATCATATTCCCCTCTTAGTAACGTTATGGCTCACAGGTGTTTTTACAATAAAAGAACAGCAAGAACCCTCTTCACAAAAATAATCACTGTCATTCCCAAGTTGGCTGCGTTACATTCTGTTCTCCTACTGAGTTTTCATATTGAGGGAGAGTCATACTGTGCATGGTATGGATGCATTTTGTCAACTAAATATTAAATGGCTGACACAGTCCAGCATACGGGGAATCCCCATTGTTCTGAAGCACTGTGAGGAAGTTCAAATCTGGTAGGCTTGAGCCTGTCTCCAGTTTATTGTGATATTCCGGACTGAACAATCTTACAGAGTCACACAGGACCCTAGCCAGTAGCTGGGGAGGAGGAAAACCAAATGTGAGCCAAGCAGATGTACCTAGTGGTGTGGTCTGAGCATCATAAAGCTCCACCAGGACAAACAAGAACTACTATGTAGATAGTAAGCAAGGAGCAGTGGCAGGCCACCTGATTTGTGAGAACTCCTACCTATGCCTTACCAGAAAAATTAATAGGGGAAAAGACCCAAGCCTACAAAGACAACACACAGAGCTGGATTAAGCATGGCCATTTTGGTTCTCAGTAGTGTGTGTAAACCCTTTTTGAGGAGACTGATCCACCTGGGTTTCCTTGCCGGAGTTTTTGTGATTCATTCAAACAACAATGAAAATCAAAAGTAGCAGCCAAATTTTGCCCAGTTTCAGGGAATACACATGTGAAACCATCACATTCACATCCCTAACACCCTAGACCGTGGGCTCCCCCAATCATGCTTGAGTTTCAGATGAGACAAAACAGGCAGGTTTCACCGGCTTTCAGATTAATGAAAAGCTTTGCACAATTCTAGTCAAGAGGCAACAGCAGGGCACTCAACAGGGGACAAACTACTGTACCCATCAAACCGCATTAAACCAGTGTTATTGTACTCCTACACACAGCCCTTCTGAATGGTAATTTAGAATATTTCTAGGGTTCTTCCATTGCTTCTCCTAATTGAAATTCTCAGTTCATACCTTTTGAAATAATTAAGAGCCAGAATACTGTCCAGTGAAACAATACTTGTACAATATTTGTAAATACAAATAATAGTCTAATCTGTGCCCCTCTGGGGTGTTGCTGCTCATGTTGCAATTCCCTAGTCCCTAGTTGTTTGGTAATGTGCCGAGCGTACCACTACCCTGAAGGAGAGCATTACAGGTGCTCCTAATTCAAGAGGGTTCAACTAGTGAAACGGAGGAAAAACATCTAATTGAATGTTGCCAGGACGAGACTCAGCATTTTCCAGAGACGTGTACAAGCCAATCATGCACTTGTAATAGCCCTAAAAGTGAGGAGACACACAGAGTTGACTTAACTTGCTAGTGCGCTGCACACACCACTAAGGCTCTAAAACCAGCGGTGATGCTGCATCTACAAGTGCAACCCTGCAATTAAATGTAAAGTTTTCTTTTTTATTTCAGTAGAAAAAAATGTCCTAAGGAATTATATGCTGAGGACTAAAAACTATACAGTTACTACTTATGTATGTGAAATTATTGTAAGCCAGCCCTGGGGTCTGAAATCCTCTATTCACCCACACAGTCAGATGCAATGGCACTGTCTGTCCAAGTTGTCTCCATTTTACGGAAGAAGGATGGAGGGGCTTTTTGGGATTAAGACACTGAAATGGGATTTAGGAAATCTGCCTCAGCCTTAATCACTCTGTGCTTCAGTTCCCTGTCTACACATTGGAGACAAACCTACTCCCCTTTCCCACACCTTTTGTCTCCCATCTAGTTGGTCTGCTCTGAAGAATTTGCAGGCTATCATAGAAATGTAGGGCTGGAAGGGAGCTCAAGAGGTCATCAAGTCCAGCCCCCTGCACTGAGGCAGGACAAAGTAAACCTAAACCTTCCCCGACAGGTGTTTGTCTAACTTGTTCTTAAAAACCTCCAGTCATCTGGATTCCACAACTTCCCACCTCTTCCAGAGCTTAACTACCCTTATAATTAGAAAGCTTTCCCTAATATCAAACCTAAATCTCCCTTGGTGAAGATTAAGCCCATTACTTCTTGTTCTACCTTCAGCACACATGGAGAACACTTGATCACCACCCTCTTTACAACAGCCCTTAGCACTGTCTTCTTTTCTCAAGATTAAACATGCCCAGTTTTTTTAACCTCTTCTCACAGGTCAGGTTTTCTAAACCTTTTATCATTTTTGTTGCTGTCCTCTGGACTCTCTCCCATTTGTCCACATCTTTGCTAAATTGTGATGGCCAGAATTGTACACAGAATTCCAGCTGAGACTTCACCTGTGCTGAGCAGAGCAGGACAATTTCTTTGTCTTACATTCAACACTCCTGTTCATTCACCCAGAATGACATTAGACTTTTTTGCAACTGCGTCACATTTTTTGACTCATATTCAATTCATGATCCACTATAACCTCCAGATCCTTTTCAGCAGCAATATCACTTTGCCAGTTACTCCCCATTTTGTAGTTATGCTTTGACTTCTCCTTCCTAAGTGAAGGACTTTGCACTTACCTTTACTGAATTTATCTTGTTGATTTCAGACCAGTTCTCTAATCTGTCAAGGTCATTTTGAATTCTAATCTTGTTCTCCAGAGTGCTTACAAGCCGTCCCAGCTTGGTGTCATCAGCAAATTTTAAAATCATACCCTTCACTCCATTATCCAACTCATTAATGAATATACTGAATAGAACCAGATCCAGGACTGACCCCCACAGGACCTCACTAGAAACAATTCTCCCAGTTTGATAGTAAATTACTAGATAATTACTTGGAGTACGGTCCTTCAACCAGTTTTGAACCCACCTTATCACATATTCATCAAGACCACATTTCCCTAGTTTGTTTATGAATCTGTCAAGTGGACCATATCAAAAGTTATGCTTTCGTACAGTGCTTACCACAATGGAGACTTGATCTCTGTTGAAGCCTCTTGGCTCTACAATAATAGAACTAACTACAAATTATCAACCCTGACCTGGAATGGCCACCTGTTGTTAAGTGGGTTGTTAAGTCTTCGTGCCCATTCAGTCTTTGGTCTAACTGTTGGGACTGTCAACAAAGGATTCCAATTAATGCCCATTATGGCGTGTTTCATTACATAGACCAAGACTACTGAATCCATCTAGTATACAGGGGTGGCTCCAGGCCCCAGCATGACAAGCGTGTGCTTGGGGCAGCATGCCGTGGGAGGGGGGCACTCTGCCGGTCGCCAGGAGGGCAGCAGGCAGGGTGCCTTTGACGGCATGCCTGCGGAGGGTCCGCTGGTCCCGCGGCTTGGGTGGACCTCCCGCAGGCGTGCCTACGGAGGGTCCGCTGTTCCTGCAGCTTCACCGAAGCCGTGGGACCAGCCGACCCTCCGCAGGCACTGGAGCCGCGGGACTGGCGAGCGGCAGAGTGCCCCCCGCGACATGACGCCGTGCTTGGGGCGGTGAAATGTCTAGAGCTGCCCCTGGTCATACAGGCCAGAAAACCAAGACAAAGAAATTCACACTCACTACAGATCTGGGCTGGATTCAAAATGATGATCTACAAGTGAAAAGCACACCAACTACCCCCTGAACAATCCAGCCTGCCCACACGGTTTATTTAGTTTGATTCAAGTATATATTGATACAGGACACAAGTATTCAGACTAACACACACAGTGTTAGGTGATATTAGTGCACAGTAATAGAGGTGCGAAAATATATCCTGTATTAGCCTCCACCTCCCATAATAACTCTGCCTACTCAAACCGTCTCCTTCAGCAGCTCCCAGAGAACTAGCCTATAACCTTCCTTTTATAACCTCCTCCACCTCCTGAAGCATCTAAACCTCTTATAAGGACTAACCACTCCCTCCCTCAACCCCCTTGCCACATTGTCCTCTCTGCCTGTCCCCAATCCCTGCCTGCAGCGCACAGCATCAATATTGAACTTTGAGCCTATATGCATGGTACGTAGTAGTATGTCTTCCTGTTAAGAAGGGACAGATCAAACGAGAACCCAGACCAAACCTTTATGCAATCTCAGAGGCAACACTGTACAGCCACAAAGTAAGAGACAGGCTCTGCCTTGGAGAGCTTGCAGTCTAAATGGACAAGCCAGCAAAGGGTGGGAAGAGGAACAGAGGACCAGGGAAGGAACACAACAGACCAGTATTAGAATCCCGGTGTCTCGAGTCCTGGAGTAACATTTTCAATAGTGCCTGAGTGGCTCAGGAGCTCACATTCAACTGATTTTCAATGGTGCTTACACTCCTAAAGTCACTTAGACACCTTTGAACACGTTACTCCCAATCTAGTGCCATAACAACTGGCCTATGCCGTCGCTCCAAATCTAGCTAACTCGTTTGCATTCATTTTCATTTTCTGTCCTTCCGGAAGCACTGAAATACCAGCGACCTGGGAGGTACTGAAAACCTCACAAGAAAGCCTGTTTTCATGAGACTTCCAGCTGAATTTTGCAGACCCAAATGGTGAAAACAAAGGTCTGCACTCAGGAACATGCTGTGCCACAGGAACAATCAGCACTTTACAAAATAAGAGCAGCTTCTTCATTTACCATCTGAATGAGATACAACCCACAGCAGAGTATGACAACAGATAACACTGGGAGGAGGGGGGAAGAACACACGAAACGAAGATCATGTAATTTGTTTGGTTGCATAAGCGTGTTAGTCCCAGTTGTTTTCATTTGTTATATGATTAAAATCAGGTAGGAGAGCAGAAGTAGATGGCAATGGAGTGTGATTAATGGTGAAAAAGTAACCAAGAGAGAATTCTTAAAAGGAATTTGGAGGAGAGTAAAGGCATCTGGGCCACTGGATTAATAAATATCACCTATCATCAGTGCGGTAACTGAGCAGGTCTACAACATTAATAGATTTATCCTCACAACACCTTGGTATCTGTAGGCAGGAAATTTGATCCCCATTTTTACAGATGGGAAACTGAGGCACTGGGTATACTAAGTGACTTGCCCAAGGTCACACAGGAAGTCTGTGGCAAGCTGGAAATCGAGCCCAGGTCTCTCAAATCCTATGCCAGTGCTCTGTGTGACCATTTTTATTTTTTTAGGGTGGAGGACGAAGCGGGTTGGCATTGTGGTGGCCCCAATCAGGGATCAGAGCCCTACCATGTGAGATGTTGTACAAACCAGTAACAAAAAAGACAGCGTCGCCCCCCCCCCCCACCCAAAAGCATACAACCCAAGTAAGGGTTTACAATAAAGATTTGGCTTTATATCCTTCCTGCCTATGTATGTGCAATTTGATCTACTGGTAGGAGAAGCAGACAGAACTCCATGGTTCTTTTCCCAGCTCTGTACCACATTTGCGGTATGACCTTGAACAAGTCACTTCACCTCTGTACCTCAGCTCCTCCAGCTGTACAATAAGAATGGTTCACGTGCTCCCTCTTCCCCCTCAGTCAGGCATTCAGAGACCTTTGGATGAAAGCCACCATATAACTGCTGAGTAACATCAGCCAAACCTAAACTCCTGAACCTTTCACTGTTTGCTCATCACTGCTTCAGACCCCTTATGGTCTATTGTATCAAGGTCTTCCTTCTTGGTTTGACTGAAGCTTATGGATCATTGACCTGATAGAGAGTTTTGCAGACCAGAACATCAAGCCAACAGCTCCTAAATGAAATGATTCCATCTTTTTTTTTTGTTGCTGCAATCCAAAATAGCAAAGCCAATTAATCCACATTATCTACTAATCAGCCACAGCATTTCTCTCTTCTTTATTTTTAAAAATCCATTTTTAATTAAGTGAGCCTCACATCAACATTCTAAAGACTGCGGGCAGCATGGCCAAGATTTTCAACAGTGGCTAGAGATTTTTGGGTGCCTCAGATTTTGGGGACCTGACTGGAGACACTTTAAAGGAACTGGTTTTCATAGGGTGCATGCTCAGCACTTCTTGAAAATCCATGCCCTTTTAAAGTGTCGGAAGCTGAGCCCCCCAAAATTGAAGCCTGCATCCCCCAAATGACTAATCCCTTTTGAAAGTCTAATCTTGTGTAGATGAGTCAGGAGAGGTGGGGCTAAGCCTAGCTCCAACGCTGACTGATTGAGGAAGTCACTTGGCCTCCCTGTGCCTCATTTTCTCCATCTAAAAAAACCCAGGAATAATATTCTATAAAACCCATTCAAACCTACTACAGGAGCGTTGAGAGACTGCTTATAAAACACCTCGAAGCTCTTCAGTTTAAAGAGGCGCTCTAGATGTACAATGTATTGTTTTAACAACGTGCTACTTTGTATTTGTTCAGTTTTAAATTTTCTTATAAACTGTTGGCAAAAAATCCTAGAAAGCTGAAAACGTACACAAGGATCTCTCTATCAATTTGTGCGTAATGTAAATAAAAACATACCAAATGGATAGCACCATGAACCCAGACAGTGGTAGGCACGTTATCCATGGATCTGACAGAACACTGTTTTGATCAGGATTTCTTGGGTTTCATGGTCCTTTGACTATCACATGACATCCATTGTTACGCTGCGGAGAATCATCCGTTGCCATCCCCAGAGCGAAGCCCTTGCCTTCCAGAGCTACAGCACTATATTATCTGAGATATGAAAAACACAGATATTTTAAGATGAGAGTGTCAGCAAGGGTCAGTTTCAACTTGGCTATCAAACCGAACTGTCAAGACAAGAGGACTCACCTCCATCCTGCAAGAATACATCAATCATTCTGACAACCCTCAATCAGACAATAGGAGCCTTCTTGGAGGTTCAGCAGAGATTAAGAAGGTGGAGGATACAGCATTATTGCCTAAAAAAAATCCAAACAAATGATTTAGGAAAACAGGGCATAATCTTAATTTCTGAAAGTCTTAGGGTACGTCTACACTGCACGATTATTTCAAATTAGCTTAAACCGATATTACAAAACAGATCTAATAAAATCGGTTTAGCGCGTCCACAGTGGGATCCCAAAATCGATTGTTTGCGTCCATGGTCCAAAGCTACCATCGATTTCAGGAGCGGTGCACTGTGGGTAGCTGTTCCTCAGCTATCCCATAGTTCCCACTTCCGTGTTGAGAGCACAGTGCCTGATGGGGCAGAAAACACTGCCCCGGGTGGTGCTGGGTACAGCCTCACCCCTCCCTTTGTGAAGGCAGCAGACAACCCTTTGGCGCCTTTTTCGCGGAGTGCATTGAGCAAACGCCATAGCACAGCAATCTTTCCCTTTTTTTTTTCACGTGGTGGTGGGGGGAAATAAACTGAGGAGCTGTTCCCTGAACCACGCCAGACACTGTGTTTGAACCTACAGACATTGGGAGCTCAGCCAAGAATGCAAATAATTTTCAGAGACTGCTGTGGACTGTGGGATAGCTGGAGTCCTCAGTACCCCCTCCCTCCCTTCATGAGCGTCCATTTGAGTCTCTGGCTTCCCGTTACGCTTGTCACACAGCGCTGTGTATCCTGGAGTTTTTTATTCAAACGCTTTGGCATTTCGTGTTCTGTAACGGAGCTGCATACAACAGATTTGTCTCCCCATACAGCGATCAGACCTAGTATCTCCCGTACGGTCTATGCTGGAGCTCTTTTTCGATTTCAAACTGCATCGCCAGCCGTGCTGATCAGAGCTCCACGCTGGGCAAGCAGGAAATGTAATTCAAAAGTTCGCGGGGCTTTTCCTGTTTACCTGCCCGCTGCATCCGAGTTCAGATTGCTGTCCAGAGCGGTCAGTGCTGCACTCTGGGATGCCGCCCGGAGGCCAATAACGTCGATTTCCGTCCACATGAACCCTAATCCGAGTTATCACTATCGAATTTAGCGCTACTCCTCTCGTTTGGGAGGAGTTCCGAAATCGATTTAAGGAGCCGTTTAACTCGATATTAATGACGACGTCGTGTGAACGGATACAGCGTTAAATCGGTATATCGGCCATTAAACCGATTTAAAGTCGCAGTGTAGACCTGGCCTTACTCTCACACTTGTCAGCTGTTCCCTTATGTTGAACACTCCCCCTACCTTTAGGGCTTTGAGGAGTCCCATGCCCTGCCCTGGGAGGAGGGAGACATGCTGTATATTTTTAGAACTATAGTCAGAACTACATTCCAGTGTAAACTCTGACATTCACAGTGCAGTTTTTCCAAGTGGAGGGAGACAGCACAACTATCCACCAGCTTCACAGATTCCTCCAGGCTGCTTCCAAGCCTATGTCACTAGCAGGCAGATTGCATTGAATGGAAGAGTTTGCCAACTCATGTGGCAGTGAACAGATACGTCTCAGTCGATCTCACATACAGACCTCTCAGCTATTTTAATATCTGTCCAAGTCTGGAATCTGATCTAGTGTATACACTGCCATAGTAGCTAGATGTCCTGTAAATGAAATGAAGGTTATTTACTTGTAACTGAGGTTCTTTGGGGGGGGACTTTGCATATTCCCATTCTTGGGATATGCGCCAGCCAATGCCATTGAACTGTGCAGTTTTCTACTAGAACTGTCTGGTCAACTGCTCATGCACTCTGCCCGCCCTCAGGCTCCAAGCGTGTTCTGAGGGCACCAATGGTTACCACCTCAGTTCTTTACACAGCTAATGTGGAGCATCTAGAAGATAGGACTCTGTACTCCTGGGGGCATTCTGCACCATAAAAATAAAAATTCTGCGCACAATATTTTAAAATTCTGCACATTTTATTTATCAAAATAACACTACTGAATTACACCAGTTTCAATTATTTTGGTAGTTTATTTCAAAATATCTGTCAGCAATATGTCTAACAATACAGACACACAAAAATTCCCCCAGGAGTAGAGACAGTTAAAGAAACCCCTATGACAACCCAGTTCATTTCTCTGTTCCCTTCCCCGCCCCCATCAGAGCCCAGCCAGGGGACTCCCCTTTGCCCAGATACCCACACCCCGTACCCCCCAGAAAGGGCCCTGCCCGGTGGCAAGACTAAAGTATTTCCTGTGTGATGAGCTATTGAAATATTAAAATAAGCTTTTTAGAGACTGAAAGCAGCAAACCAAATCTAGAAAGGACAGGAAGAAATAATGGATCCTAGTGCTAACATTGTGAAATGCATCCTTTGAGGATACATGTTTAGCTTTCTTAGATCTAAGGTTGGACGAAGACCTTCATCTTTCTTTGGAATTAGAAAACAGCAAGAACAGAATGCTTGATTTCCTCAAATTTATTGGAACCATCACTATAGCACCTTCTGCTAGCAGAGAATTTCTCTATTTTTAACCACATCTTGTGAAAGGGGTCCCTGAAAGGGAGGGAGGGTATCAAACTAGATGGTACAATGTTCTTTATAGTATCCAACAGCCATCTGTCCATGGTGATCTTTAACCACTCATAGCATTGGCTTAAATGTAAGGGAAACAGAATTCAAGATTGGTTTGCTTGCTCTCGAACACTACATCAAACCTACAGTCTAAATGTAGGCAAAGAAGTGGTGCTAAGCAAATCCTTTTGCTTCATTTTGGGTTTAAATGGCTATCTTTTGTATGACTGAGAAGCAGAAGATTGTTGCTGAAGTTGCTGTTGGTAGTGATGTCTTCCTTTGTTAAAATAAGACTACAAGAATGAATCAGGAAGAAGGGGGATAAGACTGTCTTTGGTATCTTAAAAATGGTGTAGACCATCTCCTTTTGAAAGGCTGTAAAAGACCCAGAGAGCCATCTGTAGATCTCGTTCCTTTCATTTTTTTCCCCAATAAATCATCAGTTCTTGAACTAAAAGGGAAGGTCCTCAACTTTAGACTTCTCCTGTGGAAGATTAGAAGAATGCAACCAGGCATGTCTTCTGAGAGTTACTGACCTTGAAGTAATAACTGAGATATCAAAAGATGTCATTAATGCTTGCTTCAGATTTTGATCCTCCTTAATGAGAGCATTAGAGAGTCTTGAGTGTCTTTCAGATAGGTTTGTGGTCAACAAAGATTTAGTCCCACTGGTGGAACTGATATCTAGCCATGACTGCTAGATAATTAGCTATTCTCATGTTTTGGGAAGAAAACAGTTCTCTTCTCCTTCCCTGAAGTGCCTAATTTTCTCCCATCTCTGTTAGTGGGAGTAGACTGCATACCTGCTGATCTTTGAACTGTTGCAGTCACTACTATAGAGTTAGAGGAGAAAGAAAACCCCTTATATGGAATATGGTGAAGCTCATCAGCCTTGTTTGCTAGTGGAGGACAAAAAGAAGTATTCTATATTAATTTTGAGGATTGCCACAACCCTTCCAAAAGGGGCAGAGAAAGTTTACTTGCAGAAGTGTTTCCCAGTATATCTAAAACAGAATATGCAGTTTCTTCTCACTAATGTCAAATTTTAATGTCAAAATCATTCCATCAACAAATTCCTAGAAATGAATGGCATCTTCCAGTCAAGAAGGAGCTGACGCTACTCCAACATTCTCACCTGGAGACAATTCACACATAGATATTTGGTCTTGTAAAACATCAGTTTGTAGAGGAACTTCCACCTCCTCGGCCAGTCCAGTAATGTGTCAGAGCCAGGATACCTGTATTTGTAATAGTTTTTGTCCACTGGAAGTCTCGGATTGCAGTTCCAGATTTTCCATTGCATCCAGGTGCTCCTCCGAGTGCAGATCCGAGCCCAAATCTTAAAATGAATTAATTGGTGAAGTTTGTATTCTCAACACTGAGATCAAAGACTTCGTTCTCCTAGGCGAGCCTGAAGGTATCCTGGGAGGTGAAAGCAACACTACCAACAGCTTATCAGATTTCCTTTTCTTGCAAGAATGAAAAGACTGATCCATACCCAATTTCCTCTTCACTGTTGCTGAATCAACCAGAATCTAAAACTACAGTTCTGAAGACACTCTTATGTCTCCTGTATTAGCTGCCCATGGTGTCAATATAACACCCACATCCACAGAATTCTTTGGACCAATTGAAGACCTTGCTTGATAGACTTAGAGATTCACTCTGTATGTCCCTGATCCATCCAACCATGATCCGACAACTCAGATGAATCTCTGGAAGAAGATTGCTCTGTTTTTGCTTTCTTGCTTCTTGGAACTGAGGACTTTGGTACTGTGGAAGTGCCTGGCATAGAAGATGGATCATCTCTGCCTGATTTCCTCAACACCAGTGCCCTCTGTGGTGTCAGATCAGATGACGTTGTTACCAAGTGCTCAGTCTCTTTTGAACTGGAGTTGGCGCTGAGGTTGTTGGTCCACGTACCAGTGTCTTTTTGGAACCAGAAGAGCTCGGAGCTGAGCCAGGCATCTTGCAATGCCTTCAAAGCCTAGGATCTGGTTGATGAGGGTTCTTGTAGAAGGAGGGTTTGGAGTCTATTTTGCTTCTCCTTTCTGGCTCATGGGGTGAAAGAGCTGCAAAAGGAGCAACCCAAAGGAGAATGTCTGTCTCCCAAGCATTTTAGGCAGCGAGCACTGACCTCAGAATCTGGGAAGATTGCTAGACAACGTACAGCTCTTAAATCCATGATTTTTGATCTTCAGATCCATCATAATAACTCTAATGCTAACAACAACCAGGCACTTATCCTAACTATCTAAAGGGTCTTGATTCAGAGAAGACTCAAGTACATGTGTGTCAGCAGTTGGAAGGAACTGAGGCAGTAACTGCAGGCACCCTATTTATAGCCATGCCCTTAGAGTCTGATGGAGCGGGCAGGGAGTGCACACAATTGATTGACTAGGCAGTGCTAGTAGAAGGCTGATCAATGGCACCAGTTGGCACCTATCCCAAGAGTGAGAATATGCAGAGGAAACTCGAAGAACTAACATCAAAGTCACTTTGCCAGCGCGCCGCCCTCTCTTTAGGCTGCTTCCCCAGCTGAATCAGGCACTTTGACAGTCTTCCAGGAAAGAAAGTCATACTACTCCCTAGCTTCACTATGGAGGGTGGGGGAGGAGAGGTCTTATGTAAAGAGATGAGTATCAAGACTCTGAATGTGGCTAGATTCAGCTTCAGCATAAATTTTTGCCTGTATAGATTCCAAACCAAATTCTGTTCAGCTACACATACACACACGCATGCAGTTTGGCTGATTTGCATGCATGAGGGAGGAAATGCTTTGGACCTTATGAGTCTTTGGGCACTTCATGAACTAAAGAAAGGCCTGTGTGCCCAACTTCAAAGCTGCATTGATCACGCTGTTACCCCAAAGATAGTAAGTCCTTTTCTCCCCATTTAAGCCTTATCATCCTGTCCCAGCTTGCTGAAATTTACCTTCACAAGCTTTGAGTTCTGGTGGCCAATTCACTTCCCACTAAATTATACAAGGACACGGCAGCTCACATATACACTCGCAAAACTCCTTTCTAAAGTACTGTTCAAGTTGCACTTCAATCAATCATTCAGCCCATGTTTTTCACTTCAACTTTCATTAACACACTTGGAAGGTGTTTTTCCACAAGCTAAGGGTCCGTTGAGTTCTAGTTGGAGCAGACAAAACCCATTAAAGTCCACCCAAATTTTTGTTTCTTTCAACTTCAGCATATTAGGTCAGGCTGGTAACCACATCAAAAGTGACTGTTTGCCTGCCTTTCCCAGGGTGGTTCTCTAGTAGGGCTGTCATTTGTAGGTCATGTGAAAAGCCCATTCCATTAGAGGCACGTCAGTGACCGTAGCTGGTCCCAGGATGGTTCCAGCTCACAAGATTTGTGGGGTAGCTGCATGGCACTCACCACATATTTTTTATTCAACATGATTGCCTAGGCAAATACATCCTGGGTGTAATTCCAGTGACCTCTACAGAGTTACACCAAAGGTGAATTCATTCCTGCAACTGAAGGTTCTGATCTGTGTGAAAAAAAAAAAACTTATCTACAATGGCAGTGTCTCTTTGATTGCGCGCGGTTGACTTTTCTTGCACACAGTTCACTAAAATAAAAAAAGTTCTACTTACCCTGATCTCTGACAACACGCGTCAGTAAATGGTGCAGCGGAACCAGCACTGAAAGAGGTCTCATTGCAAGTGCAGACAGGACTAAACCACTCTGAACATCCTTTCAGACAAGGAAAATGTTTGCCTATTGGTTTTGTTATTTTAACCAAAATCATTTCTATTGCAGTTAACAAAAATAAAGTCATGTGAACATTTCTATGGGTGTTGGGTTAATTTATTTGTTTGCTTGTTTTTTTAAATATAAATTGGGGGTCAAACTTGTTCTGACTATGTCCCCTGTTGACTGCTAGTAGCTCCTAAACACTGCAAAGTGGTAGTAGTTTACTGGGCTATACTTGTGGGTAATTTCAGTATTTAATTTCTGGCCCATTCTTTTAATATTGCCAGGTCCCCAGACAACAACAGGGAAGACATTTCAAAATGAGCAAATGTAACAAGCATGTCAGATATTTTGCCCACTCAGCACTGGGAAGCATCAGTCACGATCTTGACCTACCTAGTCCATTTCTTTCTTTCTTTAAAATTTTTTCCCCTGTAAGACTATTTACAAAGCTGAAGCTTTGCAAGCTTTGCCATGATACAGCACATTGCATCCTGCTGCTATTTCAATTTCATTACAGCATAAACAGCAGAATAAGTGAGATTAAAAACACCCATCTTTCCCTCATACTAACAGTCTTCAATTTATTTTTTAAAAAGCTGTTAAAGTCTATTTTAAACAACAAAAGGCTGGCCACATGAGGAAAAAGACATGCAAACAGGTGTTGACAGTCATCCTCGATATCTGCTTTGTAACAAGCAAAAAGAAATACTGCAGACTGCCCAGACTTTCCCTCCCTGCCTCTCAGTGAGGCTTGGAAGCTAGCTCAGAACTGGCAGGTGTGCGGATGACATTCATTAGAACATATGCAACAATAAATAACACACCAGAGCTTTGACGCACAAAAGTACACACTATATAGGCTGGAGGCCAGTCATTCTTTCCGTGTCATTTCTAGCTTACATATGTCTATCTTGAAACAGCCTCGCCTAGCCCCAGTACCCGAAAGAGAGGGACGGTCACATGAAAACTCTGTGCATGGAAAGGAACCTCTAACAAGGGGGAAGCACAAGCAGGAATGAATACAGGAGCCAAATATATGGTTCCCCACTCTACCAGCACGCACCTGGGCCCAACCCTTCTTGTAGTGACTGCCCCATCTCAAGGGCTCAACCAATGTAATCACGGTCCCCATCACAGAACTTAAGTAGAGCCTGTGTGGCAACATCGTCAAGTCGGTCTGAGAGCTAGAGATGCAAACAGAACCACAGGTCAGTCTGTGTCCGGCAGCCCCAGTAAAGAATCCTCTTTGCATTCATTGCAACAGAGCCCAGTCTGCTCTACCTCGAGGGACATGACAAGCCCCACAAGCTGCTGGGTCTACAAAGAAACTCCACCCAGCCCCTTGTTTTTAGAATAAAGGCTTTGCCCTGGTGAAGGCTACCCTCCAGTCCCTTCAGCAATGCACCTTCTTGTTTTACCAAACCTCTCAAGTTTATTCTCCATCCCCCCACTCCTTTCCTTTCCCAGTTTGCTTTCTTTGATCTCTGGAGCATGGGAAACATCTTTCAGCCATTCTGCTCTCGGACCCCCTGAACAGGCAGCAGAGAGGTTTCTGCACAGGGTGAAAGCATGTACCTTAACAACTAGGTGAGGAAAGGGAGCAGCTGGAGGAAAATGCATTGGCTGCTCGCGCTCCCTCTCCTTTCCTAGTAAGTGGAAATGCTGGCAAATGGTATTTTTTTTAAATGAATTGGTCTCCTTATGTTCTCTTGCATTGCGCTGAGCACAGCCTGAGGACAGGTCTGATTCCTGCATAGACCGGTTTATCATGGGAATCAATAAGAAAGGAAACTTCTATTGCTTGTTTCCGTTTATAACATTTCCTTGCAGCCAGTCTCAGGAGCTGCACATTTAGCAATCCAGACAGGAAATATTACTGCTTAATTAGAAATGAAACAAACAGGGTATGCACGCATAGGTTAGCGGCTGGGTGCTGGGAGAATCGTCATTTGATTGTGCTGCTGAGATAATTCTAACTGTCACATTCAGCTGTCAGAAGCGGGTAGTGGATATAGCCTTGGGGAATCTCCATAGGGAATGCAATACCTCGGATTAAAGCTAACTGGCCACAGTAGATCAATGCTGCTCCACAAGAAATACAGCTGCAAGCGCATTTATCCAAGTGAAAGTAACGAATCTCCAATACTCAGACGTGCCAGCTGAGGGTGATGACCATTTTCATTGATGATGGATATTACCAAATCAGCCACTCGACAATGAAGTGCTCAGATTTTTTTCACGAGGATCCTGATGTTTCTATCGCTGATGGGAGCCTCATGCAACTCTCAGGAGTATTAAACTAATAAAGCATCTGCTGGAATACCCAGTGAGCCACAACTTAGTTTGAGAAATGTCTGTTATGGCGGAATGACACTTCTCTTGTTCGCTCTGTGCTGGTACAAAGAATCAAACTAGGTGCTACTGTACTGTAAAATATTACTAACAGGGCTGGCAGCGATCCCAACCAAGATCAGGGCCCCATCAGGGTAGGTGCTAAACAAACGTAGCAACATAGAAAACCCTAGTCCCAATCAGTTTGCAATCTACATAGACAAGTCACAGGGCAGGAGAAATGATGCACCGTTGCCTCCATTTTACAGATGGGGAACTGAGAGATTAAGGTACTGGCCCTAGGTGGGATTTGAACCATGTCCCAACTCCCAATCTAGAGGGGTAACCACAAGATCACCCTTTCTCTAAAGTATCAGAGGGGTAGCCGTGTTAGTCTGTATCTACAAAAACAACGAGGAGACCGGTAGCACCTTAAAGACTAACAGATTTGGGCATAAGCTTTCGTGGATAAACATCCACTTCTTCAGATGCTCGGAGTGAAAATTACAGATACAAGCATAAATCTTTCTCTAACGAGCAGCCCTGAGAACTTAAATACTATAGTCCCAAAACCAGAGACAGCACAGTAAGCGGCAGTGCAAGCTTACCATCCTGCGTTCACGTTGTGCCTCAATCCTGATTCAGCACCCATCTCTGTGAGGAAAGCAATTTAGTCCTCGGTCTCACTGCTGGGACGGCCAACTGCAATATGGACCCCGCTCTACAAACAATGGAACGAGGCCACTGAGCAGCTGTGCAATAGGTAACAACTTTCAGCTACTACCAGCCTGGTCTGGATTCAACCTACAGAGACCCAAATGTGAAAAAGAGCTCTGCATCCCTTCATCCAGTCTGCTTGCCAGGCCAGTTCTCTAAGGTCAAAAGATACAACCTTCAGTAGTTTTACTGATTATACCTCCCCAAATGGCATCAGCATGACTCATGCCTGCAAGATATCGCACTCCAGTGGACAGAGCCCAAGACTGGGAGCCTGGAGAGCTGAATTCTGTTCCCAGCTCTGCTGCTGACTCACTTGGGCCAAGTTATACATGGCCTGAACCAACTCTCACTGAAGTCAACCACAATCTTTCCACTGACTTCAATGGGAGCTGGAGCAAGCTTTATGCCTCTGGGCTTCAGTTTGCCCATCTGTCAAAAGTTATCTCCATTTATACAGGGTTTTCAGATCTAGAGAGGGAAAGTATTAATGGGAAGCGCAAACTAGGGAACTTGGGGGGGTGTCGAAGCAAGAGGAGCCCTGCATATGAATTGCATATTGCCTCCTTTCATCGTTGCGCTGTTTTATTGCCACACAAAGTGGTTATTGCTGTATCGTACAAGGGGAACCGCGGGAAATCTTATTTTAAAGAGAGACATGACAGGAGAGGCACTTCATCTTATAGGGTGATTGAAATGTAATCCAAATTCTGTTTATATACAAAGCATATGGAATATATTTCTTTGTTTAACATTTAAGCTGTACAATAGACTCATTGAGATGCCACATCTTGTTTCCAAAAGCGTCCCAAGGGAAAGTAGGCTGGGGAGGAGAGAGAATGAATCAGTCATACTTACTGCTCAAATACATAAAGCATCATCTGTTCAAGCAGAGGGAATGTAAGGTACAAATAAAGGCCCAGATCTCCCAGAGTGCTCAATGCCTGGGACACACAGTCAAAGGAAACTCGTGGGATGATCAGCGACCCATAGGATCAGGCCTGCTGGTTGGCTACAGCAAATAAAAATATCCAGATCCATCTTAAGCTTGGGTCACTCCCTGCAGATAGCATGCATGGTGCATGCTGGAATCATCGGACTTGCAGCAGCTGCACCAACTCACCTTTGTTTCAGGCCACATTATAATTTGACCCAACAGGTTGAAAGTGGCAGCATAGATCCAGATTGCTTCTCCCCCTCCCTGATTCCCCTGGTGGCAGCAATCAGCCATGCATTACACTGCTTGCCACTCAACGATACCCTGTTGATTCAGGGTGCCCTTTGAACACAGGATCCTGATCCAAGGCTCTGAGACCTAAGGAGAAGTGCAATATGCAGCCAAAGCCCAGATCTACAGATACCATGCATTGAATGGATTGGGAACTCTCAAAACCGGATGGTTGGGCTGACTTGGCTGATCTAACAGTGCTGCCACGAACAGGAAGGAGTGCTACCTGGGCACTTTCGCTTCTGGTCCTGCAAGTTCTGAGGAAAATTTAACAGAATGACTTTTGTGAAGCTTCATTAAGACTCTGAAGGGCTCGTGGTTCATGCTTGGCTTAAGTGCTGGGGAAGGTGGGGAATGGGATAGTGCAGGGAAAGGGTCTTTTTTCAACCTGTCCCTAACAGACACAGCCCCCAAAGTTAGGCATGGGTTCAGAGTTTGATGCATATGCAAATCCCATCGCAAACCAGGGTGGAAGCCTGGAAGGAACTCAGCCCATGCCATGTTCTACCTCAACAGACCCCTCCACTCATCCACATTTCCAACTCCTGGCTCATGCACAATTCTGCCACAGGCCCGCTCGACACTAGGAAAGCTGCTGCAAAAATTCCAACCAGTTTTAAAACCAGATGGCGCCATGGCTCAGACCCGATCCAGGTCGCTGGAATCATTTTGAAGTAAACAAGTTACAAGACCACCTTGAAGTCAATGAGATAGGCTGAATACTTGGCACTTCTGGGGGACGGGGGAGGACCCACTTATTTATGTGCCTAAATACAGACTTTGGAACTCAACTCCAAGTTCCTATTTTTGCAAACGCTGGCCCCAATCTAGGGGTAACCTAATTTATCTAAATATCAACTGGCTTTGTGAGCATGGGTTAAAAAAAGATTGTAATATTTGCCTTAATTTGCCCATGTGTTAGATGTGTATAAAAAACACACACTATTTCACAGAGTTCTGGGAGTTTTAATTATCCAATGCTGTAAATCACCTCTAGTATCTCAGATGAAAAGTGCTACAGAAATGCAAATTACTACTACAAAGGGCCTTTAAAATGGCTTGTTTATCCAGATTCATATTATCTATCTGCATATGATGTATGAGCAGCATGTAAAATGATCCGTCGTGTTCACTTCCCCTGCTAGTATTGAGGGCAGCTCCATGTGTGCATTCAAGTAACTATCCAAGCCCTGCTACTGAAATGATCTTTATCAGTGTATAACTCACCTTACTTAAAAGAGATCACCCATGCCTCGCGCCCAACGTTTTCCAGCTTCATACAAGACATGTAGTATAGGAAAGCGGCTGATTTACGCAGTAATATAACAGGACAGGTGTTCGGAGCTAAAGACCAACCTTAATCATAACACTTGTCACATTTATACTTCAATTCTGTGGTATATTTTTTCACATTTGTTGTGTTTTATATGAACCAAAAGGTAGATCTACATTACATGGGGGAGCATTCCTACCCATCTGGGTAGACAGACACCTGCTCTACTCCAGCTAGCACTTGAAAAATAGCCGCGTGGACATTGCCACCTGGGCGGCGGCACAGGCTAGCTGCCCGAGTGCAAGCTCGTCCAACCACTGGGTCAATTTCTATTTTAGTACAGTAGAGCTAGTGCATTTCTGTCTAGCCAGGCTGGGAGGCGCACTACCAGCGCAGTGTACACGTACCCAAAGATACAGCGGATTTGCCATACCAAATCAGAGCACTGATTCCATCAGAAGCCATTAGCTGCTGGTTCCAGGGGAACCCTGAGTCAGCCTGTAAGTTACAGCTGATCACAGTCACCCCTTACTATATGGCCCCAAATTGATGAGCATTGTTTCCTCCCTCTGCTGTCCTCAGTATCATCCTGGGAGGGGAGAATTCCCCTACTCCCAGCCTTTAACTGCCCTGCATTGTAGCTGCCTTCTTTTCAGTGACAGAACAGATCTATCCCTTCAGTATCCATCCAGGTCACTCCTTAAGAGGAAGTGTTGACTTCTACTAGCCTGAGCCAGGGACCAGGATCAGGACTCCTGGATTCTATTCCCAGCTCCACCAGTAAATCACAAGCCCTTGCACAAAGGGTTTTATCTCTTCATGCCTCAGCTTCCCTACCAGTGAAATGGAGGTAATGCCTCTGGGGTCTTTTCGGCTTGATTCATTAGTGTCTGAAAAGTGCTTGGAGAGCCTGGAGGCTGCTCTAGATATAAAATATAAGTATTATTAATAAAGAGCACAATTTGTAACTTCCTTGCTGCAGTGAATATCAGTTTCTTTATTTAAACACACTTTCCCATGCTCCACTCTCTCTGTTGGTTACATGGCATAACTATGGTCTAACCTGGTTTCTTGAATTACATGGGTGTTTTATTATGTAACATTTACATTACAGTCGCATGTAGAGGCATAGATAGGTCAAAGATTAAAGTGCTCTAGAAATCAAGCTTTATGCAGGAAGAAACCAGTTATACTAATTTGCTCTTTATACTTTACATTACGTCTAAAAGACCCACAGATCAGTGCTCCATTGTGCTCAGTACTGTACAGACATAGTCCACGTCCCAAAGAGCTTCCTATATAAATAGGAAAGACAGATCAGGGTCAGAGAACATAAGTGCTAGTATCCCCGAAACAGAGCATATATAGATCAACTGATTTGCTCCATGGCACAGCCAGAAACTGAACCAAGATGTCCTGAGTCCCAGTCCGACCCCTAACCACAACAGCATCCTTTCCTGTCTTGATTTAGACCGAGTTGTGTTTTACCAAGGTAGCACTTGGCTATTTCAGTTTCTTTCAACTCACAGAGAGTAGTAACAAGTCACCTGAAATGTTGGGAGAAACCAGACTATTTGGAAAATAAATGGACTTTTTTCCTTAGGCAATCAAAGCTTTAAATAAAACATCTAATTGTCATTCCATATTCACGAAGCGGGGTCTCAGTGAGAGTACACCTGTTGGGGGATGTGCATGCTTTGTTTTCCAGTGGGAATAATTGGTGTTCTCAATAACAGACAATTTGTTTGTTAGCAACATGTTTCATCCTTTTTTAAAATACAAAAACATTCATATTTATGAACACCTCTGTCACTACCATATGTTGTGCTCTGTCCCCATATATGAAACAAACTGCCCTTAATTTTTATAGCTATACAAAAAATGAGCAACATCTTAGTAGAACAATTAGATAAGAAATAAGATCATTTTCCCCCCATAGTACAAGTATTTACAGCGATCTTTTCCCCATAAGAAATGTATTTAATGGATCATTTATTTAAATGTATTTGCAGACCCGCAGTGGGGCCGATAATAGACGAGAAGGCATTCTATTTACAATAAGTGAGTGAATTTAATGATGTGTACTGTGTTGCCAGCCCCAAGCACTGAAAAAAATAAAAATCATGAGTCAGGCTCCCAAAGTCATGAAATTAACTTAAAAATAATAAGTCTGAGTTCTTTTTATTTGCCTTCCGCTTTTTGAGCATTAATAGTGCACTCTGTTACATTTTCATACTTTTCTCTGTAACCACGAGAGCTAGAAACTTTTTTTAAAAAGTGAAAACTGATGTGTGTCACGTGACTCCATAGGCTTGAAAAAGCACCAAATATCCCCATACTCACACCAAGAGCTGGCAAAAATTAGCTGTAGTGGTGGTGGGGTTAGAGAGTGCGAGCACACGTGCCAGAGAGTGGATATATTCCCTGTCGGCCACTACTGGGTGGAATTATAACTTGACATGAAGATCAATCATTTTACCTAACTTTGGGCCATGACACTGGCTTATCTTCAAATTACTGTACAAACAGTAATGCTCTCAACCACACCCCGTTTCCTGACATCCCCTGTGAGGAGGGTGTTATTGCCACGTTCATTTACAGATGTGAAAACAAAAATAGGCTCAGTGATTTTCCCAGGTCACCCGGAGAACTGGGCAGATCCACAAGCAGTCCTATCTCCCAGCATGAGAATTCTCAGGCCACCAATTCATGTCTTGATCTCACATACTCAGGGCCGGTGCAATCCTTTAGGCAAACTAGGCAGCCTAGTGGTTGGGGGCGCCTAAAAGTCCCCTCAGGCGAGGAGGTGGAGTGGAGGTGAGCTGGGTGGGCGGCGCGCGGGGAGGCTGCCCGCTGTAACGGAGGGGGGGAGGTGCACAGGGGAACAGCTCCCCGCCCCAGCTCACTTCCGCTCTGCCTCCTCCACTGAGCACACAGCCCAGCTCTAAGTCTCCTCCAATCGCCGCCGCAAGCCTGGGTGGGGACGAGAATTAGAGCGACGCCAGCGTGCTCAGTGGAGGAGGCGGAGCCGAGGTGAGCTGAGGCGAGCTACCCAGGTAGGGTTAGCTGCCGTGGCGGTGGGGGAGGAAGTCTCCCCAGGCAGGGTTAGCTGCCATGGTGGTGGTGGGGGAAGTCTCCCCAGGCAGGGTTAGCTGCCGTGGGGGGGAAGTCTCCCCAAGCACGGTTAGCTGCCAGGGGGGATGGGGAGAGTCTCCCCGGGTGGGGTTAGTTGCCATGAGGGGTGGGGGGGAGAGGGGATAGCTGTCGTGGTGGGGGGGTAGCTGCTGTGGGGAGGGGTTCCTGAAGGGGGCTCAGTTAGCTGTCGTGTGGGGGGGCAGGGTTAGCTGGGTAGGGGGTGCAAGGTGGAAGTTTTGCCTGGGGCGCGAAACTTCCTTGCACCGGCCCTGCACATACTCATGAGAACTGTAGATACCAAATGTTCACAAGTAGAAGGTACCACCACTTGTGGTTTCTAACAATCCTATGCTGTGGAGTTTCTTTTTCTGCTGTATAAGTAAAATCAATTCAGATTTAGAAGTATGCAGGGGTGTGACATGGGGAGAACTCACTGCCTGCAGTACTCTGGACAGAAAAGTCACTCTTTGGATTTAGTTGGAGCTGTTCTTTACATCTTTAGATAAAACACTCCAGACCATAAACGGGAAAGTCACTGTATTCAATCCCAAGGCCTAGTCGCTCTAGTGATTGCTGCATTCGCAATCTGAATCAATTTAGGATCAGCTATTTCAAATCTGTCAGCTCTTATTAACGTAGCTCACACAGCCCTACCAAGCCAAGATAAAACAGCAATTTGATTAGCATGTGTGCGCGCATTATGTGTATGTATAATATCCTATCCAAGTCTCATTGCTTTAGTAAAGATTAATAGATCACAGCAAGACCTTATGGGGGTGAGGGGAAGAGAAGACAGGTCCAATTCTCAAATATTCTAATAACTAAGTGACACAGAGAATGCCAGGTAACACAATACAAATATGTGCTGGTGGCAAATATATTAGTCTGATATATAGAGAGTATTACAATATAGATAGTGCCCCATATGCATATACCTCAGTAATATCCACACTAAACATATACATAGATATTAGTTTTCTCTTGCATATAGATTCTCCACAGAGCAAAATCTCAAGTCTGTTTCTGGAACATCACAAACCCATTCTCTATGGGGCAACTCCTGTTTTTACTACTGCTAGCAGGAATACTTAACAAGGTATATATTCAAAGCACCATACAGATATTACTTACTGGAACGAGTTACGGTTTTCAAACGGAAACCCTCAAGAAGGAGCAAAAAAATAACATCCCATCCACAGAGCTTTTGATCAGCAAATGAAAATTAGTTCAAATGATTTAATGCTTTTCACTTGTGTTTCACTGCTAGGGTAGATTTGGGGATGGAGTTCATTGGACTCCAGAAAATTCTCTCTCCAGTCAGTGCAATTCAGTGAAGATCATATTGTATACGATACAAGCTTATCATCTGTAGCATTTATAAAGCCAAGTCTTTGACATTTAAACAAATCTTTTGGATTAGACTCTACCAAATTCCCAGGAGGGGACAATGGGAAACCATATGCATGTAACATTGGCCAGCTGCCATAGTTAGACACAGAGCTTACGCACAGGAGTGGGAGCTAGGCCTGGGATTTGAGATATCTTTATTCTAGTCCTCACTCTTCCAATGACCTGCTGGGTGACGTTAGGCAAACCACTTCACTTTTCTGTGCCTCTTTCCCCCTCTGTTAAATGCTGCTAATGATACTTATTACCTACCTATCTGCAAAGTGCTTTGAGATCAGATAAAAAGCGCTACAGAAAAGCTCGGTATATAGAGTTGTTTTTCGTTTCAGGGCTGCCCACACCACCTCTTAACCTAAGGTGAGCAATGCCATGACAGACAGCATACAATGGCCAGGAGAGGATCTGGACCAATTACACACGGCAGATAAATAATTAATCTTGCGTCATTGTTTAATACTGAATATAAACAAAACAATCTAAGAGTTAACAGCTTAAGAAGCAAGATCACTGCAGCCAGCCCCACATTCCTAAATATTATTTTAAATTTGCAAAATGCCACCTCACTAAAAAATCAAACTCTGCTGCTGCATCTCAGAAATTGCCACCTGCGGCTATTACTCCAATTTTAAATGCGTCCTCAAGTCAATCTTTGTAAATTCCACATTAACTATTGATCCACCCTGGAGAGGTCTAATACGGTACGTTTAGCATAGATGTATTAAATTCAAATAGGAATAAGTAAGCCTGGAAGCTCGTCTACATACAATCAGAACTGAAAATGATCTTGCTGGTGACAAATAAGCCTGCATCAGCTAAACTTCTTTCCTACCAGGTAAAGTGGAGGTAAGGAAGGGTTCTGTGATTTTGGTGCGTGGGCTTGTCATTAAACAAAGGAAGAGCTGAGTGGTTACTGTCCCAGGATCTCTCAGGCAATAGAGTGCATCGCCACAATTCAAACATCATTCAGACAGGCCAAACACCTATATCAGTTGACATCAGAGTTCCAGAGGGCTTCACGTGTGAATAAGGGAGCATCTGAACCTCATAATCTGAAGAGGCCTCAGAGTGCTTTGTTTCTCTTGTGGGACACAATATCTAGACCCTGCACCACCAATGTTACAATCAGAAATAACCCTGCCTCCCCTATTTGGAGAGATGGGAGTGAGAGAACTGTAGCAAGTATCAAATTCAAGTCCCTGCTTCCAAATCCACCTCTACAGGTTTATTTTCAAGCACAGATAGGCTGTTTTCCAGAGAGGGTTCAGATGCACTTTTAGGGCTGAGATTTTGGCACCAGCAAACCCTCGCCCTGCTCATCCTCAAATCCTAATTCCAAGCCTCAGCCTGAATTTAGCCTGGATCCAAATGCAAACGCTACATCTTAAACCATCAGCTGGTGAAAATAGTGTTTGAATTATTCTGGAGAGAAATGGAGATCTCCAGAAAAAACAAACTTTCATGGAAATCAAACAGAAGGGTATCCTGCCCTGGTAGCCTTCTTTGAAAATCCAGCCTGTCTGGTACAATCTGATGCCTTTCAAAGACAACAACCATGGCTCTTCAGAAGTACTTGATAGCTAGAGATAGTTTCTGCTGTGCAGGAAGGGTCATCCCTCCCATCTCAAGTCAAACTCTTTCACTATTGAGAATACAGGAGGGGATGTTATTTTAAATACACACACAGTCATTTGAAAAGTTTTTTAAACTGTTCTCTTGAGCAATCACAAGAGAATCCCACTGACTGCTCTCACTGCAACAGTGAGAGTGGAGGGAAACCCCACTGCATTACAGCCTATGCTCCAAACACTGGGGTAAATAAAAACTCTCTTCCCCTTCCCAACTCCCTTCCTCCCTGCATCCTGCCTCCCCCGCTCATCTCTCTCCACCCCTTCCATTTCCATCCCTCCAGCATCTCTCCCTTCCTTTCCTCTCTACTGCCTTATGGTGATAAGGAAGGGGGACAAGTCTAAAGCAGCCCCTTATATATTTCCCTTCTCAATCCACATAGGGCAGGGGTGAGAGAAAGAGGGCTTCCAGGCCAGTCAATACACTAGCTCAGAATACTGCTCCTAGTCCCAACTCTGCCTCCCAATATCCACACTCTGCACAGCCCCAGCAAATCTCCACATACTCTGGGCTCTGCCCAAATAACAACTCCTCCCCTTGGGTTCCACTGACTCACACCTCCCTCCCCCCCAGGTGCCATTTTCTTACACCCCAAACCCTGCCCACATTTCGTTACCTCCATCCCCTCTGTGCAGTCCTTTACTTACCCAGCATGATTCTCCAAACTCTAGGAAAGCCAGGGCCTCCAGGCCAGCTCCTCTCTGCAGTGCTGAGTTCAGTGATCCCTAAAATAGGCCATCCGGCAGCCTTACACCCTTCCACTTAAGTTAGGGGCAGAGAATTAGCTAGAAGCTGGTTCCCTGCCTGCCTCAAGCCAGCTACACACACAGCTGCAGCCACCTGCCTTGATGTGCACATGTGTAGTGCATTGCCCCAGCCATTAGAGCAGCCCCAGTTAAAGGAATCCCTGTTTGGCTGCACTGTCCAGTTTATTTTTGGTCACACACACCCCACCCCGAATTTTACACGGCAGCCCCCACAGTCAATCTGAAGACATCTTAACTCCCCATGAAACCTCTCCTGATCAGAATACTGATCCCTGGTGCATTTGGAGCAACAGAAATGAGAAGGCTGAAGGTGAATTAGAAAAATGTCCATTGTTTTTCCATCTTGTGACATTTAATTGGTTTTTCTAAAGTAATAATGATGATGATGAAAACACTGTACAGGAGCTGGAACAGACGGGGGTCACTACAGGCAAGTGGAGAAAATGAATACGTACTTATTGTACTGCCTCATTAAACACTTCATTCCTTACCAAATCTAGAGGGAAAATAAAGCAGAAACCTACCAGGCTAGAGAGCAAAAGGAGTGACAAACATTGCGCCTGATCCTGCAGTGTAATGAATGAGAGTGGAGACATATGACCTCAGAGACCCCACTGACTTCAGCATAGGGGTCTGCCTGCATGCCCCATACTGCAGGGTTAAGGCTGGGGCCAGCAAACAGCTCCCTCCATTGTGCATCTCATTGTCAGTCTTTGGTTTCAGAGACTTTACAAGATAGCACAACATTTTTCCCCCCAGTGCAGGGCAATATTTTCCTGCTGTTATCCTGTCAGCCAGCCCACATTGGTACAACATAAATCCAAATAGAAAACGTGCATGTGCAGGTTGGAAACACCTAGATGTCTTGGAAACATCAGCTTGAATCCACACACTCTGACTCAGCCCTTCATCCTTCTAAGGTACATAACCTCAGGTCCATGTATTTTACAATGTGAGATGTGAGGGACTTTTTCCTAAGACCTAAAACCCAAAGCCCTCGCGGAGAGATTAATGATCCTGTGGCAATTTTGTTCCAGGAAGGGTTTCAGCTGGTGGCTTTGGCTAAAATTTCCCCTCCACACACCGTTGTGCAGTGCACTGACTACCACACTACACCCAGATGTGGCTGCATTTTACTGTTACTGTATGAATTTATGACCTGATCTTGCCCTGGGATGTGTGCAGAGGTCCCCACTAACTTCAGTGGGACTCTGTACAGGTACAGGGATCTGTCCACATGAATTCACTTATAGGACTGGAGACATAGTTTGTAATGTTGTTTGAAATTCTCCATGATGAAAGGAGACATAATTAATATAGGTTGTTTTATAGGGATAAGGAAAAGGATCTGATGAAGAGATAGGGCAAAAACAGGGTCGTTTGAGGTTTGTTAATCAATCTCCAGAGTCAGTTATGATCTGGAAAGGAAGGGTTTCCATTATATCTAAACCCACAAACTTTGAGGCAGACAGTTCAGACAGCTTAAAGTCTGATTCACCTGTAACTATTAAAGCTACAGGAAAAATGGGCCTAAGTCAAAACTCTTGATTAAATGCTCCACAAACTTTGGAAGCGTTTGGATCCAGACCTGGATGTTGCAGCTAACATACATATAGCTAGAGGCGTACCAGACATTTCATTTTACAGTACCACAAAATTTCCTGTCTATAGAGCCTTCCATTTGGGGATTGTGAGGCTTAACTGAGTCTCACAACACCCCTATGAAGGGGTGTGTTTTACATATGAGGAAACTGAGGCACAGAGCAGCTAAGTAACTTATCCATGCAGTACCCGAACCAGAATCCAGATCCTCAGACTCCCAAATCTGTTCTTCAACTACGAGACTCCCTTTCCCCTCCATCAATAAGAAGAAAATATGAACTCAGAGCCTTTCTTTACAGGAAAGGGTACTGGAGACATTATGATAAATTCTGGAAATAAGGTTTTTTATTTTATAGGATACTTGGATCTAACTAGATTTGTCCAAAAGGTTTATCCCATAAAATGAGACCAGCAAATATTTTCCCTTCCCCCACAGTCCATATGGCCTCTGCCAATCGTTTGTGCGTCACTGATTCCTAGCAGAGAGCGAGCTGAAGGTTACCAGGGTGAATTCCCTTTGCTGCAACACATTTTTGTGAGATGGGATCAATATCCATAAGATCAGCAGCAGCACCATTCACACTGATGGGGGGGAGAGCTTGGAAAAGAATGGAGCCTGTGCAGAGTCAAAGGGAGAAAAAAAACTTTAGAGAGAAATAGTGTTACCAAAAAAAAAAAATCACCATCTGTGATCTGTTCCATTATTGCTGCTGCCTTTTTAAAATTTCCTTTTCTATTTATTCTGGAACTGTGGGGGAAAATGAGCAACACTGGAGTTATTCTTGTATGTTTTATATGCTATTATGGGAGACTCAGAGGAAGAGACTGGGGCCAGACAATGGTGTCTGAGGCCAGGTCTACACTGCGACTTTAAATCGGTTTAATGGCCGATATACCGATTTAACGCTGTATCCGTTCACACGACATCGTCATTAATATCGAGTTAAACGGCTCCTTAAATCGATTTCGGAACTCCTCCCAAACGAGAGGAGTAGCGCTAAATTCGATAGTGATAACTCGGATTAGGGTTCATGTGGACGGAAATCGACGTTATTGGCCTCCGGGCGGCATCCCAGAGTGCAGCACTGACCGCTCTGGACAGCAATCTGAACTCGGATGCAGCGGGCAGGTAAACAGGAAAAGCCCCGCGAACTTTTGAATTACATTTCCTGCTTGTCCAGCGTGGAGCTCTGATCAGCACGGCTGGCGATGCAGTCTCAAATCCAAAAAGAGCTCCAGCATGGACCGTACGGGAGATACTAGGTCTGATCGCTGTATGGGGAGACAAATCTGTTGTATCCAGCTCCGTTACAGAACACGAAATGCCAAAGCGTTTGAATAAAAAACTGCAGGATACACAGCGCTGCGTGACAAGCGTAACGGGAAGCCAGAGACTCAAATGGACGCTCATGAAGGGAGGGAGGGGGTACTGAGGACTCCAGCTATCCCACAGTCCACAGCAGTCTCTGAAAATTATTTGCATTCTTGGCTGAGCTCCCAATGTCTGTAGGTTCAAACACAGTGTCTGGCGTGGTTCAGGGAACAGCTCCTCAGTTTATTTCCCCCCACCACCACGTGAAAAAAAAAGGGAAAGATTGCTGTGCTATGGCGTTTGCTCAATGCACTCCGCGAAAAAGGCGCCAAAGGGTTGTCTGCTGCCTTCACAAAGGGAGGGGTGAGGCTGTACCCAGCACCACCCGGGGCAGTGTTTTCTGCCCCATCAGGCACTGTGCTCTCAACACGGAAGTGGGAACTATGGGATAGCTGAGGAACAGCTACCCACAGTGCACCGCTCCTGAAATCGATGGTAGCTTTGGACCATGGACGCAAACAATCGATTTCGGAATCCCACTGTGGACGCGCTAAACCGATTTTATTAGATCTGTTTTGTAATATCGGTTTAAGCTAATTCGAAATAATCGTGCAGTGTAGACGTACCCTGAGACAACAAGAAGGAATAAGATATAGGAGGATGGAAGGGAAATCAGAGCTGGGGAACAGAGGTAACTTCCTGTACTAGCACCAGAGCCCCCCTTGTTCTATAGGTTAAATTATCTCCTCCTCTACATGCGTGTGTCACTGAACTCAATAATGCAGCATCAGTTGCTGCATTACAGAGACGAGGCACAGGTAAGTGGGAGTAACAGGCACGCTCCAGAGCCCAATGTAGTCAGTGGGAGTATGTCTGTTGAGGTCAGTAGGTTTTAGATTAGGCCCCATGTGACTCTACACACACATCACCTCCAAAGGGGTGGATCTGAGGACACAGATCACTCCTGTTTCGTGATGTCAGCAGAACACTAAATGTATAAGGCCTGATCCTTTCAGGTTCCAAATGCCCCCAACTCTCATTAGCAGCAGTGGCAGAAATGGGAAAGGGACCAGAGAAGGGCAACAAAATAAAGTAATGGACAGTCCTCTGTCTGAAGAGAGAGTGAAAAGTTCAGGACAATTTAGTTTAGACGGCAAACGAAGAAGTGGTATATAAAATCATGAATGGTATAAAGACCCTCTTTTTATAGTTTGGTTTCCAAATAGCAAAGGTTTTGGCATAACTGCTCAGCTCTTACACTTAGTATTCAAAGATCAGTCTTGCTTGTGAGTCCAGAGCAGTTCTCAGGTACGACACTATTATTTTTCCCCTTTGTCGTTGAGGATTTATATACCTAGACATTTTTCCTCCAAAGCCTCCTCTCTAGATCAGCACATTTCTCCCGCAGTTCTTTCTCCCTCGGCAGCAAGAATGTGAGTACTTTGTTCCGTACTATGCCTCTGTCTTCTTCTTCCCTCAGCTGCTGCTCCACACAGTTGCTTCTGGTTTCAAGTCTCGTTACCACCTCCATCATGTAGCTGAGGGTGCCCTCTATTTTACAGATCACCTTTGTCACCTCTTGCTTGAAATCCTTCATGTCCTTCTGCACGTTTTTCAGTTCTTGCTGCAGTTTTTCCACATCTGATGCATGTTGGCTGCACATGGCCGATGCCAGCGTCGAGAGGAGGCATCTGGCTTGAGGATTATTTGTCTCCACTTTTTTACTCATCAGCATGTCCAGGGTCATTGGAATAGTCTCTTCTTTACACAGTGCCATTGTGCTTCTCTCAAAGAATGATTGGATCTGGTTTGCCATCTGAAGTAGCAGGGTGAAAAGCAGTTGTGAGTCAGTGGTATCTTGAGTGAGTCCCTCAAGCGGACATGTCCTCCATCACATTCCCAGAAGTCCTCCTGTCAGGGCAATGGTGAGGGACAGATGGACCAAGGCATGGGATTGTGACCTCAGGAGTAACTCAGCCAATTGTAACACTGGTGGCATTAGTTCATTTACATACTGCAGGCCTGTTGAGCGAAACACTGTTAAACTGGGAGCCAGAGTCTGGTGTCAGACACGTACATTTGTTTAAATCTAAATTAGTGGAGTTATTCTTGATTGTGCTCAAATCAGAATCCTGCCTTGCTTCTTTAAAGCACCATATTCCCCTATGATGCTAGATATACATTATCAGAGAATCACAGAAGTTATAGGCAGGACACACCTATTAGATCCTGCAGGCTACCTCCCCACTAGTACAGGACTGTTCTCTATAGCACCTTTTCTAGTATTTTGTCCAGTTTAGTTTTAAAACACCCAAGCAACAGAATTTCCACTGCTTCCCTAAGGACTGTTTCACAGTCTAATACATCTCACTGCCAAACATTTCCTGATACGGAGTCTAAATGTTCTTTTCTTAGTTTCATCCCACTAGGCCTAGTGTATCACACTAAGCTATTCCTCTGTCTCTTTGGTGGCAGGAATAATAATAATGCTGAATTTTGCTTCTGCTTGAAAAGTCTAATACCACAACAATCCCATTAAATTTAGCCCTCTTGTTACCACATGACTCTGAAATACATTAGAGCTTCGATTTTGCATAAGACTTGGGTGACACCAAGCTTTGGTAAGCTCAAGAGACGGTACAGTAACCTAATCTCAGGTGAAGGGGACACAAAGACATTTGGGAATGAAATGGCATTTCCTCAAATCAGAGTTCATAAAATAGGGCTTTCACCTGTATAACCCTCTGAGAACATACGCATCACAGAAGATAACATAACAACAATACCTAGCCATTCGCGTCTTTAAAACCCAGTGCCAACAGGAACTAAATGAAGACCCCAGTTCTGCAAAGGGATCTGCACAGGCCATGAGAACAACAGACTGGATTAGACCTCAGACCTATCTACTCATGATCCTATCTCTAACAGTGGCCAATACCAAAAAGGTCAGGCAGTTGTCGGGTAATCTGTCCTTCCCCCCACATTAGGGCTTATCCTGAGCTACCCTCAGGGTCAACCCTTATTCCTCCTTGACCTCCTATTGTTGTCAACAAGACTCCATATGGGAGCAAAGCTCCTCTTGTATGGACTGGGACCTAGAAGAAAGTTCTGATTACATCAGCACCATGAAATACAACAATGGTATTAACATCACAGAGCTCTTACAGGGCCTGATCCAAAGCCCACAAAAGTCTCTGAAAAGATTCCCATTGTTTCAAGAGGCTTTGGATTAGGCCCATGTATAGCACTCTACATCTTCAAAGTCCTCCACAACGAGTAACTATTATAATTTTTAATGATCAGTTTTATACGACAGGATTTGTGCAGGTTCATTTGGCACTGAGCCAACTGTAACTATTTGTAAACCATGTGGGTTTTGGATTTGGTTTATTAAGATCCTAAATATAGTTCTCTGGTGACATCACTGCCGAGAGAGCACTTTTTTTCTCCATAGATCAAAGGTGGACTTTTGTTCTCTCCATTGGGAAGAGCGAGTATGCTGTAGCTCTGTCTGTTTAATTTCATTTTGATTGATCCTTCAACACTCTAAGGGGAACATGAAGGTAGAACTCATGCCCTGGAAAACACAACTGTGCAATCAAACTTTAAAAATACACTTTCGCTCGTCCTAGAAATATCTTGGGCAAGGTCCTTGTTTTGATCAAGAGGGGGAAAATGAGGGTATTGGAAGAATCTTAAGTAGGAAGAGCTAAATATAGTTAGGGGAGGAAAGGGGAAGGCCCAAGATGCCTTTCTTCCAGATAAAACCTCGAGAATGTTGCAGTAACTTCATTTGTGCCTGCACTCACTGCTTTGGTCAAAGCACTTTAACAGGCTATAACCCCATACATTCTCAGTTTCCACGAGAATGATGACAGCACATGGCTACGTAATTAAAGCTGCAGTATCATACATGGGCTCCAGGGTTTACCATTGTCTGATGAAGGACCAGGTTGCTTTCAAACCCCAAAACAACAACAAAACAAAACAATTTCTATCCTTTAGTGGTCATAGAAACACCCTGGAAAGCATGTGAACTGTACAAGCATTCAATGTGTGTTCAGGGCAAAGAAAAGAAATACCATTTGGTACAGACAGTACTTCTGCATGGTATGTTTGGGGTTCAATAGTTCCTGCTGGCCCCCCAAATCCTTACAAATGTAAAAAGTAATAACAACCATGACATTCCAGTGGTCTGTCTATTCATTCTCACTGACTGCAGAGGCACCTGCTGGTAAGTGAAGGAAGTGCAGTCTTCATTCTCTTTGGGGGATATAAATAATCATTAATAAAAAGGAGACCATATTTATAATACATACCCTGTTCACAGGGATGTTGTGTGGAATTTATGAATGAATGTAAAATGCTTAGAGTGCCTCGAATGGAAGGGCTACAATAGAAGAGAATGGAAGAAGTATGGTCTTGTCATTAAGCTAATAATTGAGAGTCTGGAGATGTAGGTTCTCTTTGCATCTCTGCCACAGATTTCCTGTGTGATCTTGGGCAAGTAATTGAACCTCTCTGCCTCAGTTTCTCCTCCTAAAATAGGGATACTACTTCCCACTTCACAAGGTGTAAGAATAATTTGAATAGTATTAGGAGGGGTTCAGATATTATGGCTTTTCTAAATGCCATAAAAATGCCTATAAAGCATGCAAAGTGTTGTTGTTACAAAACCAATACACAACAACTCCAGTACATCTTCTGTGTGAATGGGGAAATACTAGATTATCCACTCCAACACAACTCCACACTCTCCCATGGGATTTTCAAGGAATCAAAAATGAACGTTAAAATGTATCATCATTTATATTTGGCTTCCTTGCAAGATCACCCTCTGCTTCATTACTCCCTGCCTAGAGGAGTAGGCGTGGATGCTGATATGGATATTTCTATACAGGAGAGAGAGAGATATAGGGAAGTCAGTCTAGAGGTTAGTGAAAATGAAGGGGTGTCAGGATGTCTAGTTCTACTTCCATCTCTGCCACTGACTCATGTGACATTGGACAAGTCTGTGCCTCAGTTTATACATCTGTAAAACAGAAATAACTACCTCCAACAGGTGATTTCAGGCTTTTCTAAAGTACTTTGAGAACCTTGGTTGAAAGATAAACATTGGCTTCAATAAAGTTATCCCTTATTAACATCATGTAAGTCAGAGGAGAATCAAATTCATACTCAGGATTACCAACATCCTCAGTTCCCCAAGTATCCATGGAGAGCCAAGCACTTTGAACATTATAAGATACACTTATAATGTATAATGGGGGAAGAAGAATTCACAGAACAGGATCACATATATATAACATGATCTGATATCAGAGGGGTAGCCGTGTTAGTCTGGATCTGTAAAAGCAGCAGAGAATCCTGTGGCACCTTATAGACTAACAGACGTTTTGGAGCGTGAGCTTTCGTGGGTGAATACCCACTTCGTAGCGCAGGTAGTGGAAATTTCCAGGGGCAGGTATATTATATGCTAGCAAGCCAGCTAGAGATAACGAGGTTAGTTCAGTCAGGAGGGGTTGAGGCCCTGTTCTAGCCAGTAGAGTGTTGAAAACCAAGGGAGGGAGAAACTGGTTTCTTGTAATTGGCAAGCCATTCCCAGTCTTTGTTGAGGTCAGAGCTGATAGTGGTCACTCTGCAAATGAACCGAGCTCAGCAGTTTCTCGTTGAAGCTTGGTCCTGAAGTTTTTTGCTGGACAGGATAGCCACCTTAAGGTCTGCTATTAGTGTGGCCAGGGGGGTTGAAGTGCCTCTCCTAACAGGTTTTTGTATTGCCTTCCTGATATCTGATTTTGTGTCCATTTCTTTTTCCGTTAGTTGGATTGTCCGGTTGGCCGATGTACATAGCAGAGGGGCATTGGTGGCATATGATGGGGCGTATATTACATTGGTGGAACGTGCAGGGGAATGAACCGTGATGGTATGGCTGATCTGGTTTGGTCCTATGATTTGGGTGTCGCTGGTGTAGATATGTGGGCAGAGTTGGCATCGAGTGTGTTGCATGGATTGGGTTCCTGAGCTAGCGTTATCTATTACCGGTGTGGCAGTTTGCTGTGAGAATAACGTTTCAGGTTGGCAGGTGTCTGTGGGCAAGGATTGGCTGCCACCCAAGATCCGTGAAAGTGTGGGATCATTGTCCGGATGGGTTGTAGATTCCTGATGAAATGCGTTTGGAGGGTTTTAAGCTGGGGGGTTGTAAGTGATGGCAGTGGAGTCCTGTTGGTTTCTTTTCTGGGTTGTCTTGCAGAGGTGGGCCTTGCTGGGTACACGTCTGGCTTCTGGCTTGATCTGTTTCCTCATTTCCTCGTGCGGGTATTGTTAGGTTTGGGGAATGCTTGGTGGAGATTTTGTAGGTGTTGGTCTCTGTCTCTGATGTTAGAGCAGATGCGGTTGTACTCAGTGCTTGGCTGTAGACAAAATGGATCGTGTGATTGTTGCCCAGGATGGGAAGCTGGGAGCATGAATGGTAGGCGTTAGCGGTCGGTAGGGTATTTTTGATATAGAGTGGTGTTAATGTGACACTCAGACCTATGCCACCAGCCACTCGAAGCTATCTCCGTGGACACCACTGATTTTCTGAGGACATACAATGCCATTTGGTCACCTCCCAGAAATACGTCCTAAGCCACCATGGACTTCGTAGAGGCCTCTCTACACAACTCCACCACACAGATGGGGAATACAAGCTGTTAGGAAACATTATCCCTGATTGATGCCACAGACAACTGGTCTGGCTGGTCCTGTTCCTTTATACTCACACAAACTCTGTGCTTTAATACTCACACACAACTTTTCAAGTTTGTGAATATGATAGCTCTCAGATCAGTGGCACTGCTATGGCCAAACCCCGACATGGCCCGACAATACGCCAATAATTTTTAATGGCTTGACCTGGAAACAACGCTTTCTCAGCTCTTCGGTCTACTCACGCCCTTCGCTTCTACCTAGACTACATTGGATATGAACATCTTTCATCATTGGACCCATGGGGAAGGAGGACTCTTAGAAAATTCCACACGATTTTCAACAAACTCATCCACCTCAACCTCAGCCTGGACCAATATTACACAAGGAGATCCACTATTTCCTAACACCCGGTGGCAAATAAGTGATGGTCACATTAACACCACTCTATATCAAAACGCTACTTGACCGCTACGCCTACCTTCATGCCCTTCCCAGCCTTTCCCATCCTTGGGCACCATCACACGTCCATTTGTCTAGCCAAGCACTTGAGAAGTAACAACCCGCTCATGCTGTCCTAACCCCTCCAGACGAGACCAAACTACTAAAAATCCTTTCCCACCAAGCATTCCTCAAACTTACAATACTCCGCAACCGGAGGAAATTAGGGAAACGATCAACGAGCCAGAAACCTGTAACCAGGAAAGCCTCCTATGCAAGGGACAAACCAACGCAAAAGAAACCAACAGGTACTCACTGGCATCATTACCAGCCCCAGCTCACCCATCAACGCATCTGATCAGGGATCTACAACCCATCACTGGGCCCAATTGGATCCACACTTTCCCGGATTTGGTGAGAGCAATCCTTGCACAGACAAGCCTGCCAACCTGAAACGTTTTCACAGGCAACTTGCAACCGCGTGAGACCATAGTAACTCTAGCTCAGGAACCAATTCCATTGGCAACAACCTCGATGCCACACTCTGCCGCAACATATCTCACAGCGACACCATCATAGGACCTAACCAGATCAAGCATTACCATCACTGGTTTTCCATTCACCCTGCACGTCACCAATTTTGTAAATATACGCCATCATATGCAGCAATGCCCCTCTGCTTGTACATCGGCCCAAATGCACCCCTCCCCCCGGACCAATCACTCCGGCAAAGGATAACTGGACCAATCAGATACTCAGGAATGCCAATATACAATAAACACCCTTTGCTCGCGAGAGGCACCTTCACCTCCCCCCTGGCCACACTATAGCAGACCTTTAGGTGAGCTATCCTGCAGCAAAAAAACTTCAGAGACCCGACTCTCAAAGAGGACACTGCTGCAGCTTCAGCCTCTCATTTGCACTCTTGACCCTATCAGACTCCTGGACGTCAACAAAGACTGTGACATTGGCTTGCCATTACAGACACCAGTTTTCTCCTCCTTTGGTTTTCACACCTTACTGCTAGAACAGGGCCTCACCTCCTGCTGACTAACCTCGTTATCTCTAGCTTGGCTTGCTAGCTTATTATACCGGCCTCGGAAATTTCCACTACCTGCGTCTGACGAAGTGGGTATTCACCCACGAAAGCTCACGCTCCAAAACGTCTGTTAGTCTATAAGGTGCCACAGGATTCTCTGCTGCTTTTACATGATCTGATATGTGAGATGTGGAGGAGAGGGGGAATGTTAGTTATAGTATCTAATGTATATGGGAAGCAAAAGTACCAAAGGGGGAAGTAATTTTGACACAACCATCTCTACTAAGGTCGCTGGAGAGTTCATTGAACCTTTCTGAAAAGCATATTTCTGAATTTTGAGTTGATAATCAAACTAGGAAAGTTTGAGGTTGAGGGCTTGGCTACACGTACTTCACATGCCTCTATTAGAGGTACTTCCAGCCCTACGTTTATACGATGGAGTTCCCATAAAAATACAGTTGGTGGGAAACAATCCCTTTTATTTTTTAACCCCCCAAATACTGTATGTATGCCTAGAATAATATGAAAATCACGCATAATACCCAGATTCAAACCCCATTTCCTAACCACTCACATGGAATTTTCATTACAGATTACTGCCCTGTAGTGGAACAGAGGGCAGCTTTATTAGAAGACACAGCACAGCAGTCTAGCAACGGAAGAATGTGCCAGTTGACAGTTACAGATATTCCTCTGTGAGATACGGCAGAATGGTGGAAATGAAACAGATTACATAAAAAATGTAATTCAGAGCAGTTTCTACTAAAGAGTCAAAGAACCATATAATTCAACATTTATATAGACAAGGCTTCAAGGGAACTCTTAAAAAAGAAACTGGAGGTAATGTTAAGAAACTCTGGCTTGATTTTTTTTTTTTTTTAATCAGTACACTGGTTTGTATCATTTATACCCTCCAGCAAAACAGTGCAGGAATTGTCACCGGCTTTTACTGCCCTTGTTTGATTGCGGTTGCTTACTGTCCCCTGGCCCCCTCCCATTTTGCTTTTGCGTCGCACTCCTCTTGACATGAGGACAGATGACACATTTTGTAATTACTCTTGTCACCAAGGCAATAATGCATTTTTATGCTTGCTAAGGATGGGGCATTATCTTCCCCAAATGTGTCCACGTGTAATTCCCCCATCCATCCTGGCCGCTATGTGCTGTGCTACAAAAATAACTTAAAAAGAATAGAGAAGACGACAATCCCTTTTCTCTGTGATTAATTAAGGCTGAAATGGAACCCCAAGGCACGGAACAGTAAAAATACCTGTATAATTTCCAAGGTGTTGCAGCTGCGACAATGTTCCGCAGCTCCGTGACTTTCCCCCATTGTCATTTGTCATAATTTGACACTGATAAAGAGCTTCTCCAGTGCTGTGTCTTTGCAAGGCAGCGAACATATCCATATCAAAGCCTCTTGTATCCTCCTTTTAGAAACAATCTGCTGCATTTTTCTGGCCTAGTTTCCTTTCAGATCTCAAACATGTGTTCCCCCCACCCCCTCTACACACTCACCGTCTTCCTTTGGCCTGCCTCCCCTCGCTTCTTTTCCCTTGTTCTAGAGCTCTGACGCTCCTCTAGAGGCTAATGATTAAATATTCTTTGGGAAAATGGTAAGGGGTCATTCAGGCTCCACATTCCACAGTATTACAACTTTTAAAATGTAGATTAATGTAATCCATCAACCACAAACACACCCCTGCTAGCATTTTAATTAAAATACATAGGACATCTTTGTGGGACCATATAATATTTGCCAACAGTCTGCCGCATTCTACTCTAAATTAAGCCAGTGTAAATCCAGCATAATTTCACTAAAGTCAAAAGAATTACTCTGGATTTACACCAGTGGAATAGGGCAGAGGCTGGGCCAAGGAGTGTTCTGTAAATTTAATTTTCTCTGTTTTACACCAGGTAGTACAGGAAGGAGTCATTGAACTACCTGCAGACAAAGGTCTGAGCAGAACAATTTTGTGGGCCCTTACTAGCCTGGAGCTGCCGTAATATTACTCTGAGTAACATAAAGCTAAACTTCTTCGTAGCACAGTGGAAGACAATGTCTGCCTGTTGGGATGTCAACATGAATTATGTGGACTTAAAAAAAAAAATCACAATCTTCCCAAGTTACTTAACTTGCAGGGCACTGGATTACTGCTTCCCAAAATCGGTACTTGATAGCTCCAGCCATTTCCACTCAGTTCACCTGGGAAACATAAGATGAAGCGTACTCATGTCTAGGGCCAGCTCCAGGATTTTTGCCGCCCCAAGTGGCGGGGAAAAAAGCCAGGATTGCAGTCAGTGGCAGCTCCACGGCACCACTTTCTTCTTCAGCAGCACTTCAGCAGCAGGTCCTTCCCTCCGAGAGGGACCGAGGGACCCGCCACTGAATTGCCGCCAAAGAGCCGGACATGCCACCCCTTTCCCTTGGCCGCCCCAAGCACCTGCTTGCTGTGCTGGTGCCTGGAGCTGGCCCTGCTCATGTGATGAGTAATGAACCACTGGGAATTTCTGTCCAAGTAGAAGCGTTAATACACATGATCTGTTATTAGAAAGGGTTATTGGTAACAGGGAGATCCTTACACAGCACAGAAGAGTAAGATTACTTTGATAGTCAATTATTATTATTCAGTCCCCAGACTCCAAAGCTGTCTGTCTACTTAACACAGAAGAGAAAGGAAAGACGTTCTTGGGACCAAAGTACAGGGTGGGGTGTCATGAGGTTTGGCCTCTATTCCCAGATTTGCTGTATTTCTCGGCATAGTCCTCCTTTGTGCCCCAACTTCCCCATCCATAAAATGGGGATAATAATACTTCCTTACCTACTATGATGACTCATTCTCATTCAGTATTCCATAGTTTTTAAAGCACCTTAAGATCTTAAGATGAAAGGTGCTACAGAAGTGCAGAGTATTGTAATGAAAGTTGCAGCTGTAATTGGGAAAATGACTGTGAAAATGGCACCTCCTTGTTTCCCATATCCGCTCCCTGCATGTCCTCAAGTCACAACACTTAATTTACTAACAAAACAAGCACTTACCCCATTAGAGTTGCAGAGCTAATGCAGATGGGGAAAATGTACTGGCATCTATGCTGCCTAGTGCATCAGCAACGCAGTAATGGAAGCTAGGAACCTTTTTGCATCTTTTGATTTGCAAACTTAGTAAATTTGATGTGGAAGACCATGAGAGAGAATAAACAGGGAACTCCATAATGCTGTTTTTACAGAAACGCTTTTCTGTTTACAATGGCACTTTAACAAGCATTTTCTTGTTTTTGAAAAATACAGACAAGGCAGATAAAGGTACCAATTAATTAGCATCACATCACAAATATAGCCTCCGTATTCCCCAGCCATATGGTAAGCTCAATGCGCTTCCAAAGAGCAGGGACATCCACAAAAGCTTTATTACAAGGTATCAGATTAAAGAACCCTCTGGTTATATGGAGATCAGAAAGAAAATACCTTATTCTGGAGCATTCATGGGGGGTCAAGGAACACCAAAAGCATGTTGAGAGCCAGTTGACTTTGTGAGAAATGAGCATCACTCCTAGTCAATATCATCATGGACAAGATTTTAACTATTATCTTATGTCCACCCTGAACAGGACTGGACCCACAACCGTTGAATCTACCTGTCTGGCTCAAAGACAGACCATCTGTTTCCATCATTCTATAAATAAATTCCCCATACTTCTAATTAAATCTCCCAGAGGGCTGAAGTGTGTGTCCAGCAATTAAACATATCTGAGATGAAACCTTAGCCAGCCATGTAAAATCAGGAGATTCTCTCCATTTCCACTATTACTGTGCAGCTCCAGGGACCACAAAGAGCATCTGTGGATGGTATTAGAGGGCCATAAATAAATATGAAGTGACCATATGCAGCCGCTGATGGCAGTAATCTGTAAGAGGTGTTCCTCCCTCTCATTCAGCAATGCTACAAAAAGCCACAAGAAAAAAAAATCAGAAATCAACGGAGGTTTTTCTGAGTTAGCAGCACAGGATTCTTAGATTAGAGTCCTTAAATTCTTAGGGGAAAAGAGAACAGATTTCTGGGCCTTTATGTGGCTTTTCTCTGAAGAGCCAAGGGGTTTGTGTACGGTTTGTACCTTTACATTCCGAAGGGGATGATTTAATGGTTTGAAATACCCAGCTTTCCTAGACCTGCATCATATCTCAGCATGATCGACTCGATCCTCCCACCTTCTGAAGCAAATACATTCATGCTCCCTGCAGTTTACTATGTGTGGGTCTTTCATCTGTCACCTTAAAAACTTAGGTCCTCCCTGTGTGATGATTGCCATCTTGGCCAATGCACCAGAAATTGAACCAGGACCTCCAGAGCTAAAACCATCAGCCACTAGATCTTGAACTAAAGATCTGGACCTGTGGGCTATAACAACTGATATCCTCTGTTCATCAGCACAAAGGGGAACCCAGAACATACAATCACCAGTGGGTTACACCTGCTTTGTGTGGATATTAAAAATTCCAGGGCAATTTTCATGTCCCGGCCAGCATTTTCCGTGTCTCTGACTGCTCAGCACAAGTTGGCTGCTACTCTCACCCCCCAGGTAGCTACATTTCAGTAGTGGAGAAGATAAATCCTGTGTGCTTAGCACTTGGGGATCCTCTGGGATGAGTGGCACCATATAAATATACAGTAGTTCTCATTGTTAGCTGCATTGTTAGCTGCAAGCTCATGCACTGTCTCTGAACTGAGTGATGATGATGATGATGATGAAAGGCCGAAGTCATTAGTAAACAAGGTCCCCAACTGAATTTAGCCAACACATTATCTATTTTTGCCTTTCTCCAGGAAGTCGTGTTTGCATTTTATATCAGTGGATATCTGCCTCCAAGAAACAATGCTTGGCTGACAGGAAGACAACAACAAGAATCTGACCACAGCCAGAGATCAGTGGCACTAAAATCTGCTTCCAGATCCCCAGTGCTGTGCGTATGTTTTCTAACAAGCAAATGACTCATTCCTTAGTCTGAAGCTACATTTACAATTCAGTAAGACACAGCAGGGGGGTCTGTGCTCCTTCTGCATTAGCCGACCTGTGTAAGCATTTTCTTCTGAAGCCCTGTAGGCTTTCTGGTACACAAAAAAAAAATCAGAGGACTTTTCAAAGCCTTAATAGTTTTGAAAACAACATAGAGAGTTCTCTTTATTGCAGAAGAGGTAAATGAGGTCCTTCTGCCACAGGGACAAATTGGTCATCATAATAAAATAAAATAAAATAAAATAATAATAATAAATAAATAAAGTATCATACAACACAAAGTACATACAGGTGAGGACTGGTGTGATACACTTCTGTTACTCAGAGATGCTGCTAAGTGTGAATTACTCAAAGTAAAGATAGTCAATTACAAAATGAAAAGATACAACCTACAATTAAGAACAGGAGGACTTGTGGCACCTTAGAGACTAACAAATTTATTTCAGCATGAGCTTTCGTGAGCTACAGCTCACTTCTTCGGATGCATGGAATGGAACACACAGACAGGAGAGATTCATACACACAGAGAGAACATGAGATTTTTTTCTCCTGCTGATGATAGCTCATCTCAATTGATTAGACTTTTCCTGTTGGTATGCATACTTCCACCTATTCATGTTCTCTGTATGTATTAATATCTCTTGTCTGTGTGTTCCATTCTATGCATCCGAAGAAGTGAGCTGTAGCTCACGAAAGCTCGTGCTGAAATAAATTTGTTAGTCTCTAAGGTGCCACAAGTCCTCCTGTTCTTTTTGCGGCTACAGACTAACCTGGCTGCTACTCTGAAACCTATAATTAAGACGTTATTTAAATGAAAGCAGATAATGTCTTGCCCTGCCCAGGATGACTGACTGCTGTAAGCCTGTCTTAGAATTAATGTCGAGCCACTGATGTGCCAAGGTCCTTTTTCCTGACACCTACCTTCCTGCCTTCTTGTAGCCTCCATTAGAATGCCATGGGCATGATTCCACCCAGAACACCTGCTGAAGCACGGGGTGGTCTTGCAGGAGCGACACCATATTCCCACGATTACTCTGCAGAACCAGAGATGAACTACTGGTCAATGCCTGTCCTGGATGGTGGTTTCAGGTTTCTCTGAACTTTATCTTCAAGAAGAGAAGCAAAACCAGCCTGTCCTCCACCAGCCCCAAGACAAGGCTTTGATTGGAAGTTCTCCTCCTGTCACTGTGTCCTCCATCTCTGTAGGAAGTAATTGAGGGACAGAGCTGACTGCACTCAGGGCTTTTAAAGCAGCATGGTGTTCACACCCTCCCTTATGCTCTGCAAGGGCAGAGAGACTCAGCTCCACTTTCAGACTGATTATCAGATTTTGCACTTACCCAAAGCACTTTATAAATATTAAATCACTAAGCTTCACCCCACCGCTAAGGGGTGCTTCTCTTCCCAATGAGCTGTTTTATGCACACACATTTTGAGGGCATAGTTTAGAGGGCTCAGCCACTTCGTATGTTAAGACATCCTCTGCCAGGGGCCACTATCCAAAATATCAGGAGGGCGGACATGATGTAAGAGCTCTTGCCTAGCTCTAACTTCCAGGATCCTCTACACGTACACATTATACGCATTGGGCTACATTTTCTAAAGTGACTAGTGAGTTGGGGTACCTCCACTTCTGGGTGCCCAGCTTGAGACATTTTAAAGGGTCTGATTTTTAGAGAGCAGGGGCTCAAAACATTCTGAAAATTAAGCCCCTTGAAGGTGTCTCGAGTGGGGCTCTCCAAATTGCTAGTAACTTTTGAGAATGTAGGTCATTTTCTTTGTTTTCCCCTTCACTTCCTTTTTCCCTGCATGTCTCATGAGCCCTTTTCAGCTTCATAGTTCAGCCTACCTCCTGCGCCAGCACTAAGCAAGCTGAGGCTTTCCTCCTACAACACCCTCCTTAAAACGTACTTCTTTCAGCATTATGCTCACCACTAATGTCCTCTTCTCTGTCATCTGTTCCCGCTCTTATGCCTGACCTTGTACTCCTAACATACGATTCATCTAACAAAAAACTCCACAACTAACAGGATGTGTGCCAAACAAAGCAATTCATGTGAGTGTCATCATGCATCTTCCCCCACCTTCTCAACCATCCCTTCGTCTATATTATCCATAATATAAGACCCAGTCTGTGAGGTGCTGAGCATTCCTGTGAGGTGCTGAGCAGCCCCAACTCCAGATGAACCATTGATCATTTTGTAAGATGGAATCCTTACATTACAGGCTCCTTGCAGCAGGGCCATTGCTCTCCAGGATGTGACTTTCTGACTGAATCATCACATGCACCCTTTACACTGGTGCATCCATAGGGACACTGACTACAAAAAATGGGCAACCATGCATATAAGTACCTCATTCGCCTTCGCAAACAGATGTGCATGCAAATCATGCATGTTCAATTTAGGAGCTTTGAAACTTTGGTCCATTAGGTCCCTCCCTGTTTAACAGAAATTAGTTTTTGGCATCCTCTGGATAAACACAAGCACCCAGTCCAGCCTTTCATTTGCATTTGATTCAGCAGTTCTCAAAGCCAGGATGATTTGGTCTGTATGGGGATGCTGGTGGGGGGTGGAGTTTGGGGCCTGGTAACAAAAATTCCATTGGAAACGACATCTGAGTCACTCTGGAACAATGTGGCTTTAAGAGCTGCAGTCCAAGTCAGAGGTGATGACTGAGCTGCTGAGACCCTGCTATTTCCAACAGACACACAAAAGGGAGGTGGGAATCAATCAATCACGGTTGGCAGATTGTGCCATCTATTTGCACCTTGCTTCTCAGTGTGTTGTTTGCTGGGGGGGAGGGGTCAAAGTTCATATCAAATGTCATTAATCATCTTCCCAAAAGCTGTGCGCTTATTGGACAGTCCTATTAATCAGAGGCCTATCAGGCCTACAGCCTGGTTAGGGCTCCATTGTCCTGTTCCTTACCTATCATAGAAAGATAAGATTATCAGTGACAAGCCGGACACCCATTGAGTAACACTGGAGTGGAAGAATAGGATTTTTTATTTATTTATTTATCCTCCTATCTCAAAGATGAGTTGTTTCTTGTCTTGTCAAACCACATCCTTTTCTCTAAAGAATCGGCTTTAAGAATCCAATTTGTCAAGCTGGACAATCATTTGAGAATCCATAAAAAGCCTTGGTGACTTTATAAAAAAAAATAAATCAGAGGGTTTTAAATGGTGACTGAGAGGGATTTGAAAACAGGTTGAGTGGCCTTCATCAATTAATCTTCAGAGAGTTGGGGCTTTGTGATGATGAAGTGGCAGAGAAGTGTCAAAGTCTAGTTACTGGGTTTTAGGAGATAGAAGATATTGATATTTTTCCTTTCCTTTTTCTCTTGCTCACCCGCTTCTCGCAGTACAAATGGTAAAGAAATATTCACCTGGACTGAAGAGTTGCAAAGATAAAGGGGTAAAGAAGCACCCACATCTCTTGGCAGGAATTTTTTTAGGCTACTCACATGGCAACATGAATTGAGGTTGAATTTCCTCTCTTTGCCTCTGTTTCATATCCTAATAATGAGAATAATGATACACATGCCTGGGGTTGAGGGGGGAGGGGGTTATATTACCATCAGAGAGGGACTCAAGGCACAACATTCAGATCAAGATTTCAAACACTTCTAATTTCGGGGGTGGGGGAAGGGTAGAGAAGCCCATTTTAAAGACAGAGTCTGTTTGGAGGACGGGAAAGTAGCCTGCAGTAGAAAGTGCAGTGGGAAGTAATTGTGCTTGAAAAACTTCAGACAGGAGCATCACTGGAACACGAACTCTGTGTTCCCCAGAGGCCTGAGACAAAGTGCAAATTGTTGCAGCACCAGCATTTCTCTGTGTTGATGTCAGCTGGTATCCTAAAAGGCCCACGCTCGCCAGAGGAGGACTGCTGCCCTTCAGGAGCACGGAACCCGGCTGCCTGCACCTATTCAGGGTGAAACAGTCATACTAGCCAGATCTGAGGTAGCAGGTGAACTATTGCTACTCATGACACTGAGGTGATATTCAGGGACAGAACTGAAGACAATCAAATCCTATTTCTCTCTTAGTTATTTAGATCGCATCGGCCATGGCAGTGTCCACATGCTGACTGCATAGCACACCACACTACACGACACCACAGCAAAAGGCACATTCAACAAAAGGAAAGTGTGCTCAACTTCTAGGAAAAACAATGAGGAGTCCTTGTGACACCTCAGAGACTAAGTATCAGAGGGGTAGCCATGTCAGTCTGGATCTGTAAAATCAGCAAAGAGTCCTGTGGCACCTTATAGACTAACAGACGTTTTGGAGCATGAGCTTTCATGGGTGAATACCCACTTCGTCGGAAGCATATAGTGGAAATTTTCAGGGGCAGGTATATATATGCAAGCAAGAAGCAAGCTAGAGATAATGAGGTCAGTTCAATCAGGGAGGATGAGGCCCTGTTCTAGCAGTTGAGGTGTGAAAACCAAGAGAGGAGAAACTGGTTTTGTAGTTGGCAAGCCATTCACAGTCTTTGTTTAATTCCTGAGCTGATGGTGTCAATTTGAGATGAACTGAAGCTCAGCATTTTCTCTTGAACGTCTGAGTCTGACGTTTTTTGCTGCAGGATGGTCACCTTAAGGTCTGCTATTGCTGTGGTCAGGGTAGTTGAAAGTGTTCTCGCTACAGTTTTTTTGTATATGCCATTCCTAATATCCTGATTTATGTCCATCTATCCTTTTCGTGGGCCTGTATGTGATGGCCAGTGGAGTCCTGTTAAGTTTCTTTCAGATTCACAGAGCCAGACACAGGTCGCCAGAAGCCTTCTACTGCAAAGACAAAACAAAAAAGAAACAACAGGACTCCACTGGCCATCACATACCAAGTCCGCGCTAAAACTCTCAACACATCATCAAGATCTACACCTCTCTGGAACAATGATCCCACACTTTCACGGCCTTGGGTGGCAGGCCAGTCTCTCCCAAGACAACCTGCCAACCCTGAAGAATATTCTTACAGTAATTGCACACCGCACCATAGTAACTCTAAGCTCAGGAACCAATCCATGCAACAAACCTCGATGCAATCTGCCACATATCTACACCAGCAACACATCACAGGACCCTAACCAGACTCAGCCACCACCATCCACCGCTTACATTCACCTCACGTCCACCAATGTAATACCTACTCATCATATCCCAGCAATGCCCTCTGCCTGTGTCACATCCGCACCAAACGGACAGTCTCTACGGAAAAGGATAAATGGACACAAATCAGACTAATTAGGAACTCGGCAATAATACAAAACCTGTAGGAGAGGCACTTCAACCTCCTGGCCACACAATAGCAGATCTTAAGGTGACCATCCTCAGCAAAAAAACTGCAGGACCAGACTTCAAAGAGCAACTGCTTGAGCTTCAGTTCATTTGCAAATATGACACCATCAGCTCAGGATTAAACAAAGACTGTGAATGGCTTGCCAGCTACAAAACCAGTTTCTTCTCTCTTGGTTTTCACACCTCAACTGCTAGAACAGGGCCTCATCCTCCCTGATTGAGCTGACCTCATTATCTCTAACTTGCTTCTTGCTTGCATATATATACCTGCCCCTGGAAATTTCCACTATATGCTTCTGATGAAGTGGGTATTCACCCACGAAAGCTCATGCTCCAAAATGTCTGTTAGTCTATAAGGTGCCACAGGATTCTTTGCTGCTCTTAGAGACTAACAAATTTATTAACTACTAGGCTCACTTGTCTAATCTCTTCACTGTTCAGGTACATTCCTTGACATATAAAAAAACTGCCACACACTACATCTGTATTCTTGATGCTCGTGGAGGTGAACTGGACCTTCTCCAGAGCAGTAGATACCAGACTGATATTTCTGATAATGTTAGTAAACTGTAAGCTTAGGTAGTATACAAAGCATCATCTCATATCTGACTGAGGCAGAGGCAGTGACAACTTTGGGCAGTGGGTATATATGCTGCACATCATACACATTACATATAAGCCTTGTGGGGCCACAATCAGACCACCACTCATTGCAAGGAACCACTCTCTGCTATTCTGTTCTTTCCTTGCTTTCTGTGGCTCTGGGAGTCTGGAGTCAATATCACTAAAGTCTTTTTACCCCAAGAATTCAGAGCTGCTAAAAGTGGATTCATAAAGGTGACTCAGACTATGAAATGAGCCTAGTCTATTCACCTGTCACTACTCCTCTGTCACAAGCATTTCACTAAAAGAGATGGCCATTCCTGAGCTAGCTCTTTTTGTGGTGGGGAGTTTATCAATTATATGAATTGCTGCAGATTATTAATAGAATACTAGTAATACTCTGCACTAGTACAGCATCTTCCCTGGAAAGATCTTCAAACACCTCTCACTTCTCGCACTCTGAGGAAATAGGCAAGCATTGTGACAGTACAGTATCCATTTTCTGAATACCTTGAAATAATTTTGGATAATCAACAGTCCGTTAAAGGTAATTAATACACATTGAAGGGCTGATCCTGTTTAGTTTAACAGAGTTTTGGGAAAATGAGGTTCAGATAACCAAGGCTGCATTGTATCCCCATATTACAGAATAGGAAACTGAGACACAGATAAACTGGATGACTTGCCCAAAGTCACATAGTGGGGGAGGGGCAGAGCCTAGACAAGAAGCCTGGAATCCCAGTTCCCATTTTTGTGCTCTAAGCACTAGACCACACAGCGACTACCAAACTCCTCTTATGCCACATGCAGAATTTCAAACTCAAGTCCTTAAGAGAAAGAGCTGTGTGCTTTACCCCCCGCCCCAGCCATCTTCCTCTTAGCTAGTTGTTTATGTTACAAACACTTAACAGAATATCCCTGAGATACCTTGTTAGCTCAGTTATGGAAGGCCGAGCAGAGCTGATGTAGACATGTTAAAGCAGCTACAGATTCCTACGGTATTTTATGAAACCTGACAATCCAACCATTCTCCATTACATGTGTTTTGTTTAGCTACTATTTGGAGAAGGGGGAAAAGGGGAGAAAATGATAAATAGCTTCAGTTAAAATCTAGAGTCTGAGAAAGTATTGAAAGCCTAAAGAGGGACCTTAGGGATTATGAAATAAAATGAAGGAGTTGGTAAATGAGGTGTTTGACTGAACATATACAGTCACCTGAAATAGCAATGGATTTTCCCAAATGCTTAATAAAAGCTGACAGCCCATATTGTTCTTCGCTTTCTAGTTACGCTGCTACCCTGGGAAGCGTGTGGCCGAGGGATTGAAAGCCTAAGGTAAAGACACTAAGACCAAAGAAACACAATCAAGAATTAAAGTGACTTAGAGGATGAGGGGATGAACACCAGGGACCGGGAAGAAAAAAAAAAAAGACCTTGGGAGCGATGGAAGCACCAGGGCTTGGAGAAAGGACATGCTGCCACTCACCAATACCGACAGCAGAATGCAGAGAGCTCCAGATGGCTTTTTGTTTTAGTACAATAAAAAATTTAATCTGACAGGCGAGTGTGTGATGCTGGAAATAATAATTTTTAAAGAGGAACCTAACAGCGGAATCAAAGGTATCCCTGACTGCTACAAAGAAAGGAGACCGTTTTTTCTTAATACAGTTGTGAGTTCATTTATATCTTTAAAATGGCATTTCATTCCAGAAGTATAATATAAAGGACATTACAGCTGTTTTCCAGTCTTGACAAACAGATCGGAATTGGAAACTGGCCAGAAATGTTTTAAGTTGGAGCTTTGAATAGAAGATGATAACTTTGCCAAATAAATATGGATGTGGATTTTTTCCTTCCTTCCCCTGAACATTTTTGCACTATCATTAGGTGATGATATAAAGACACTGGCCTCCTGGTGCAGTTTAATTGCTCATATATAGAAAAATGATGAGCTCAGGCACTGGCTAGGATACTGGCAGCCTTATTAATAGATGATACCTATTCTGAGTTTAATTCTCCTGCACAAAGAAAAACAGATGCCCCCAGTGAGAGTCCAATTCAGCAAAGCACTTAAGGATGTATTTAAGTGCTTTGTTAAACAGAGAGGGACTTAAGCATCAGCTTACACTTAATCATATGCTTAAATCTGCTGAATTGCGACCTGAAACACTAGCAAGAGCTAGGTTTCATATTAAGTCAGCATGTGTTTATAGTCTTACTTTTTTTCTTTCTGGCTGATCTATAGCCCCTATATTTTTTTTTTATCCAGCACTAAATTATTCGTAGTGTAAATCCAGGTTACCTCAGGTTTAAAGCATGAATTGTTTTAAGTAGCACAAGGTTTGATCCAAAATCCCAGACCTTAATTCTCCCAAACATCTAAAATTCCCCTTATTTCTTTCTCAGATTTATCTCCATTGTGTTAAAGGACACACAGGGTATGTCTTCACTCCAGAGTTAACTTGGGTGATCAGTGCCCAAATTAGCCTAACCCAGGTATAGGCAGCCACGCTGCAAAGTCATACTCCAGTTAGTGTGTCCTCACTGACACTGCACTCACATGCGTGCGTCCCTGGGACCTCTGGGGGCACATCCCATGATTCTTTGTGCTGCAATAAACTGAGCCACTCTCTGATTCTTTCCCAGTGAATTGTAGGAGAACTTGTCTAGCCTTCTGGACATGAGGGAAAATGTAGGAAGTCAGTTGAGGACCTTCAGCAGTCGAATGGCTAAGACTGAATCCTCACTGCAAAGTCAGTGAGTTACCAGTCCAACTGAAAGCAACACCCTAGCTATCCCAGTTTGAAAGCACCAGTTAACTTGGGTGAGAGGGTTTTCTGTGTGGATGTAAAGGGAATTAGGGGCAACACCCAGGTAAGACCCTAAGTTCACTCTGTAGTGAAGACATATGATAAGATTGTGGAAGGGATTAAAGAATGTATAGGGGACAGGAACAGATATATGAGGCACCCACTAAAGACAAGGAATGTCAGAAGGAACCAGGGGTGCTGGAACAATTTTTATAGTGCGGGTGCTGAGAGCCATTGAACCAAACTGTAAACCCTGTATATGATGGAAACCAAGACAGGGTGCAGTAGCACCCCCAGCATGCCTAGTTCCAGCACCTATGGAAGGAAAGCATCTAGACACAGTTGGTGTGAAGGCTTAGTAGGAGTTTGAGTAGCAGACTGAGGGTTTTTTTTTATATAAACACTTAGTTCATGGCAATCTGGAGCCTACTGCACAGTGAGTGTCCACGGGGACCCTGCTACTATGCACTAAAAGTTCTGTAATGCACTTTCATCTACTCTGCTTTGAAACAGGAGTAGATTAAAGCGCACAAGGGAACTTTTATTGTGCAGCGGCAGGGTCCATATGGACACTTGCTGTGCATCAGGCTAGGGAGAGGTAGATTTGTACCCCAGCTTGCCCCTAACTACAAATAAGGGGGCTGCTGGAAGGGATTTGGTGGCTTTTTTTATTGAGAGATTCTTTGCTATAATGCTGCAGAACTGTTAGGGCCAAATTTCCAAAGCAGGACACAACAGAATGAACTCACCCATTTCACTCAGATATGCTCCTATTTGCTTGCATTGAAATAGCAGTGTGTGTTTACAAATGTGAACTTTTGCTGACAAAAATCATGCATCTGCATTTTTTCTCCCTCGTTTGATCCATTAGCCAATGGGTTAATGCGGCACGGTTTCAATGAATGTAAGTGCAGAAGCAAAGCAGCAAACGGCTCTGGATTTTTAAAATCTGGTGAGTGCATAGAATAGATACATACACATTAGACTTGAGCCTAAGTATCAACATTAAGATCTGGAATTCCAGTCCCACTTTTTCCCCTCACACCAAAGCTGGCCCATTTCTAATTTACAACCCCAGGCAAAAGAAGAACTGCTAACTTAAAGATAAGCTTGTTATAATAAATACCATAAATATAACCAAAAAATAGACACCAAGAATGTTATATGCAAAAAAAACCCCACCTTACCATTCTTATTACTAAAAAAAAATAAAATACTAAGATAATGTAGGCAAAGAATCAAATACTCTCGTAGTTCATACATTTCTCACAAACATCTACACATGAACATTATTAACAGACAGTCCCATAACAACCTTACCTATGCCCTCTATATTTTTTTTTATTTTTCATGTAATACAGTTGTGTGCACATCAAGCTGCCAGGTCAAACCTAACACCTTATTCCAAATCAAGGGGAAATTGTCTTTCCAATTTCCTAAGATGTGACCTTCAACTCCTAAAAAGGCTGACCAGCCATACATTTGGAAAGCTCACTTCACACGGTGCATGTGAAGATTATCATTTGCATTCACCAAGGATTCTAAAGGCTCAACCAAATTCTCAAATAACTTCTGGTTATCATGTGACAGATGGTAGCTTGGAAGTGAAGCTACAACTAAATTGATAGCATCAGAAAAAGCAGGGTTACAAATGGGTTGAGAAAAGGGATGATGAGATGTGACTGAATGGAATCCAGGGACTGCAAAGCGATAAAATGGGAAAAGACCTGCAATGCAACTGGATGATGAGAAAGTCTTTGTGATCGTTCAGTGAAAAGAGGAGTTAAAGATCATTGGAATGGACAAGACAATCTGGTGGCAGTGCAGAGTTGTGATTGCCTCCAACATGATGGGAGCTAGCAGAAAAACAAGGGGTAGATTAGTAGCATCCACTTCCCAAGGACTGGCTTAACCTATAAGCTCATTCGAGCAAGGACTTTGTCCTCTTCTATATTTTGTACAGTGCTAAGGAATAATAATAATTATAATAATGGCTAAGAAAGAGTGACCCTTGTACTTCATAGAGTAACCACAGTGGGGAAGAGAATAAGTGAAGACAATGGTAAGAGGATGAAAGTAATAGACAACTTTGCTTTAGCAGATAGCATTTTTGATGGAGTGCATTTTTCTCTTTGAGTCAGTATCTACCCCAATGTCCCACAGTGCACTGTGCTGTGGGAAGTGCCATTATTCAGATGAGAAATAAAACAGATTGCAGCCACTTGTGGGCTTTAGATATTGCACGACACTTCTCACTGGAATGTTGACACTGATATCCAGGCCAAATTTCACCTTGGGCAATAACATTCAGCCTCATTAATATGGCTGGTTGAAAATGTTCCAAACTTTTTTTTAAAAAACAGGAAAATTGGGGTTTTAACTGAATAAAAACTTTCATGAAAGTGTCTGCTTTCCTTGAAAATTGTAGCTTCTTCAGCAGAAAATTGAAAACTTCCAAACCAAAACTGTATCAATTTTCAGCTGAAAATTTTAGTTTTAGTGTTTTCACAGATTTTCATTTAAAAAGTTTAAATTTTCCCCAGAAAAAAAAATGTTCCAACCAACTGTACTCATTAAGATGTTCCTGCAGTTTCAACTGGACATGAGATCTTTCACTTCCCTTCCTAAATGGCTACACAGAGTCAACATCTGGCATTTAACAGCTGCTTAGATGAAGAAATTCCTAGCTTTGGAAGGTAAGATATAAATGTGAGATGGAATATCATTACAGAATTAATGGCCTTCATCTCCAAAACTGCAAGCATCTACCCAGTGACCAAACAGAGTACCTCCATTAGTTCAGCCAACAGAGAGAACCTGTACAGATGATAGGATCTGATTCCCTCCAGTAGGAAACAATTGTACCAGAAACACATACACCAACCTATTTGTTACAAAGAAGATGTTACTCATTAATGAAGAGCATAGGGCCATCAAAGCCAAACAGTGAGAGATCAGCTCGTCTGAATGTAAGGCATGTTGCAATAATTAAATGTGGAAGGAGGGTTAGTAAAGAGTGTGTAACCTGGCAGGTGGGATCAAACCTGAGACCTCTTGAGCTTAGTGCATGAGCCTCTACAGCATGAGCTACAAAACAACTCACTGTTATCGAAGGCTGTAGAGCAGACTCGTTAACTGCTCTGTAAGTGGTCTCGGTACCACTCGATGGAACAGAATGCCAGACCCAGAAAGTGTGTGGTTTACAAGTGCACCAAACTATTCTAGGCAAATAGCCAAACTCTCACATAAACAGATCTGGGCTGAACCTTTTGTTCTCCAGAATTCAGAAACAAGTAGGAATTTACCATTCAGAAAATTCAACAGAGGCTGTTTTTCAGTGGTTGATTCAACCAGCACTGCTATGACTTGATTGGTCCTGAATTCTGCTTGACTGACACAGAATATGCCCAGGCCAGGAGGCAATGAGAGATTCAAATAGGAAAATACACATAAGCAGCAGTTAAGGTTGGACAACATGGACCAGATCTCCATCTGGTGTAACCCTATATAGCTCCACTGAAGCCAATGAAGCTACATCTATTTACACTTGCTGAGAACTTGGTTCTATCTAGATGGAAGCTAATGGAAGTTTAGATGGAAAGAATGCATAAGCTGGCAAACAGTGGGTAAAAGTCTGCCTGCTTGGAAAGGACAGACTGACTACAAGCATTTAAGGATAGAAACCTGCATCAGCCTTGTTTAATGGATCCTACTTTATACTTAGATCAAACTCTCTAGCACATATAGTTTGTAGATGGATATTTTTGAAGGATATTAATGTATAAGCCACATTTTGTATGCATCCTTCACTCTCCACCCCCCTCTTCCAGCCCTACTATTACTGAAGCCTGAGAATCTAACCCCAAGTGAACATTCATTTGTATCCTGGGAGTAACTAAGTGTACTTTGGGCTCTGAATTCACACATCCAAAGATTTTCTGAAGGTTATGCAAAGGTTAACAAACAATTAATATGTTGGATCAGCATGCTGGCTCTGTTTGCCTAATTTCTGAAATCCAAAGGCTATCAGACAGCTCAACAGCATGACCCGAAAAGCTCCAGTTCCCTCAGTGCATTTATACTGATACTTCGTTCTTAAATCCAATTCCAGCATGTTGGGTAATTTTTAGTGATGAAGATAATGATAAGTAGCAATGTCCCAACAAGCATCCATTTCTTTTACCTTGGACATTTTTAAAGTTGTCTCATCTCAAAATATACACCATGTAGGCATTCTGCATGGTGACGTGTTAGTCTTTGTACACCAGGACAGATAGATGGGGTTTTTTTGTATTTCTATAAAACCTTTTATTTTGTTACAAGCTCAGATACTACGGTGATGAGCAGAGTATAAGCACATAGATTAGATGGACTAGAATAGGTCAATCTGAGGTCCTCCAAGCTCTTTACAAATGTTAATTGAGTTTCAAAATACTCAGCAAGGCAATGGAAATATTTTAGATAGGAAAACTGAGGCACAAAGAGATTGCCCATGGTCACACAGTGAATCAGAGCTTTGAATGGAACCCAGGAGTCATGATTCGACTCCCTTGCTGAAATTACCAAGTAACGCTCCCTTCAAGAAACATTTAGAGGCCCGGGCCAATATCAGAATAGGCATCATGTGTTTTTATAATAGCCTTGCTCGTATTATTAATTACATCTCAGATTATTAAAATTGAAAATAATTTCAGAAAATAACTTTACTTCTCACCATGTCTGCTAGCGATTTGCTGTTGCCATTCACTCATCTTGGATGGTAAACTAAACCGGTTCATTTCATTTTTAGTTTTACTGAGTTTTACTTTCAGGCTTCTCATGTACTAGCACAGGTTTTAATTTTGAACTTCGAGAACCCCAAAGGAAATTTTAAATCCAACCCAAATCCATTTTCATTTAAACTGAAAACACTTCATGAGATCTTTTATTTATATTTTGGAATCCTAAGTACCAGGTTTAACAGAATTAACAGTGTCCCTTTCACTGCTTCAAAATAAAATGGACCAGAATAAGAAACATTTTAAAACTCTTTCACTTCTGCATTTAGGTTTCTAAAGGACATTTTAAAGACGTGGGACCCATTGCTGCTCTTGCTGAAGTCAGTTTTGCAATATACTTAAATAGAAAACATAAGGGCCTTAGTAAGTATTGGTTTGGAAATGCAGATGTATTTCTATCACTTACCTAATAATAACCTAGAAAGTCCTAAGGAAAAAGTGAATTAGATGAAGAATTAGAACAGGACTTATATTAGAGGGTTAGGCAACCGGAACATATAGACCCCAGAACTTGTCAACAGAACATTTGCAACAATTTAAGTGATTACTCATTCCTGCTTTGCTGAAGTGTTATAGGTATGTGCAGGATAAACAATGAGGTATCACACTCAATGCAATTCTCTAGACATTTATGAGAGAGTCAGATGTCATGTACACAGAATGGAGTTTCTGTAACCCAGCATCATTCTTCCATGTTACACTTCAAATCTCTGACAAAATGTTGGGAAGGAGAATAGGGCTTACTCCTGAAAGGTTCTGGAAACCTATAACTTCACTTGACTTCAGTGTGGATGGGGGATGTTCAGCACATCTCAGAATCAGGCTACTAAACCTATAAGTAGAAACATTGGGCCCAATCCTCAGCTGGTCTAAATCTGTGCAGCTCCATTGATTTCACAGTAGTTTGTACTAACTGAGGAATTGGCCTACACATTCTAACCTGATGGAGTATGGATGAGAGGAGAGAAAAAAAGTGAATAGTAAAAAGAAATTCATGGCCTAAATGAGGCACTGGCTGCCTAGGAGCTTGGAAGTGCTGAGTAAAATTTGAATTGATCCATGTTCAATTCCCTGCTCTGCTACAGACTTCTTGTGTCACTTGAGGCCAGATCTGCAAAGATATTTAGTTGTGTAAAGATGCAGATGGGCGCCTAGTGGAATGCTTAACAGAACCCAGGGACCCAGCTCCTACTGAAGTCAATGGGAGTTAAGCACCTGGGTTCTTTTTTAAAGTCCCACTAGGCACTGATCTGCCTGAATAGCATTAAAAATCTGGCCTCAGTTCCCCATCTGTAAACCAGGAATAGTAGAACTGCCCTACCTGTGAGGATAAATACATTAAAGACTGTGAAACGTTCAGATACTTCGAAATTGGGAACCATATATGTACCTATGGATGGGATGGTGGGCCTGAAGAGGTGTGGACAACGCTATCCTGAGGGGGAGTTAGAGTTGATGCAGGTAGAGCTTCACAAGTGGGATTCTCTCTCTTTTTAGGAAGTCAGAGATCCTCTCCCTTTGCCCCTCTGGATAAGTTGAAAGGAAGCAGAATTTTGCACAGTATATAAGTTATGCAACTTACTTTGCAAGACATTCCAAGTGGGGGACAGAGATGGATGCCTTTTATTTTACTTTTTTAATATAGCTCCTCAGGCCCTAGCAACTGTGATAATGATACACAAAGATATTAGACATGGACCAGAAGATGTAGACCAAGAAATTCCTTGTATCTCAACAATGTTTAGATTAACTTATCAAAGCAGCACTTGGAGGAATGGATTCATGAAACTTGGGATCTGGGCTCTGCTCCCAGAGGGCCAGGATGATGCAGTGAGTATGAGCAAAGCCACAGGTAGACTGTGCAGCCCAACAGCTGACCAGCTGCCTGCTGGAGCAGACTTGTGCTCAGAAGGCTGCCTCTTAGGAGGAAGAGCAAGGGCTCAGGAGTGGGATAAAGTCAAGAGCACACTTAGAGCCTGGGGGACTGGAAGGAAGGTGCTGTTGCAATTGCTGATGCAATTTTTGTGACTCAGGGCCCAGTTTACTCCTAATCCCCCTGCTAATACCAGTGGAATCTGTATTATTTTTTTAAACCACCACTCTGATCAAGCAGTTACAAAAAAAACCCAAACAGCTGCCATTTTGCTGGAGCACACTATAAAGCCATGTTGGAGCTGCCCACAGCAGCTCTAATAGCTAAACAAAATTGTTCCAAGAGCTGTGCACAGAAAACAGCCATTGCTACTTCTCTATTAGAAACATAATTTCAATGCTTAATACCTGGAAAAGGACAACATGGACAGGGAAAGACAAGCCGGACCTGAACCTCTGAGGTGCGGAGTGCCCTCTGCACTCCTATCAACTTCTAAGAGTGCTAAGCACTGGGTATGATTAAGACTAGTGAGGGAAAATATATCTACGAGTTGCAGTAGAGTGTGTGCGCCTTTACAAGAAACCAGACAAATAATTTCCTTCCTAATTATTTTGCCAGGAACTGATATAAGAAAGAGCCTGGTTTTCCCTGGATTAAATTTCCAGTAGGTTATGTAGATTATTAAGGGACTATTAATGGGAAGTGGGATACTGTGGCAGCAATGAAAAGTAGATGCTGGATAGGAGAGTTTGCAAATATCTGACAATTAGTATGGTATGAAACTCAAATTGATCTATGCAGCAGCAAATGGCCCCTAGGAATATATCATGCCTTGTCCAACATGATTAGTACCTAGCTGATGGAATTTATACATGTGACAAAGACACTTATATTGTTAGATATTGTAGCTGGCTGTTAAACCTACCTACTGATATTGAGTGGGGCTGATTTCTTTCAATGCCTGTCTTTTCAGAGGTCTGAGAAACTAATGTCACCAATATATAGTGAAAAATTGGCAACTGTTCCCTTCCTTTTCCTCATTGGTAAACTTGCTTGTTTTATTCCAGAGATTATTGTTATTATTTGTATTGAGAATTTGTATTTAATAAGTAGTAGGTTTACAACAAAAGGAAGTACTTCACACAACCTACAGTCCACCTGTGGGACTCATTGCCATGGGATGTTGGGAAGGTCAAAATTATAAAAGGGTTAGAAAAAGCATCCGATAAGTTCACGGAGGATAGGTTCACCAATAGCTATTGGCCAAGATGGTCAGGAACACAACTTCATGCTCCAGGTGTCCCTAAACCTCCAATTGCCAGAAACACCTGGCACTGGCCACTGTCAGATAATAGATTAGATGGACCAGTGATCTGACCCAGTATGGCCATTCTTATGTTGTATTACGGTAGTGCCTAGCGATCAGGGCACCATCGTGACAGGGGCTGTAGAAATAAGAGAAAGGGCCTGCTGTGAAGAGTTTACAATAGACAAGACAAAGGGTGAGGGAAAAGGATGCAACGTACAAGCAAAACGAATAATGTGATGGTCTGCAAATGTCATGTTAGTTCAGTTAGTTAGTTAGTTTTGGGGGTGTTTTGTTTGTTTCGTTTTGTGGGGCAGGCACATTATTGGGAGCAGATTAGCTAAACAGAGAGACAAACGCAAGGGCGAGAGGGGACGCTAAAAGGAGAGGGTAAGGAAAAAAAGGGACGCTGGCAGAGTCTGAATCCTTGGTCATCAAAATCAGGATGCAAATGTAGAACATTAGACTGTATTAAAATAACCTGATCAACACTGGTGCTTTGTTTTTTTGCAGTCCAGAATGCGGGTTTGCTTTCCTTAAGGATCATTAAGCCTTTACTTTGAGGAGAAGGAAGAAAGAAGTGCCACTGCCCCTTTGGAGGATAACAGCTCTTGCTGCTGGCCTTACCGCTTGTAATGATACAGAAATGCAATCAGTAACCATGCAGCAGTGTCACAGCTGGGCTCTTAATGACAGTTGAGAAGGTGACTTGTCAGTGGATGAATGAGACAACTCCTTTGTCAGGCACTGAAGCCCCTCATGTTTCCACTGTCCCACTCAGTGCTAAGCGACAGCCAAAGGCAAGGAATGCTTAGACATGTAGTCCTTGCTCCTTCTTGCTATACTGTAGCTGCATTGCAGGGAAAGACAAGATAAGATGCCTCCCAGGCAGGGTTCCTTAACCCGGGGAAAGGCTGACGTCACCTTACCACTGGCTGTATCTCAATGCAAGAGAAAAATTTTGACTAAAAGGGAAGGAGAAGCAAAATACACAAAAAGCAAAACTTCCTGTCTCTCTCTCTCAGTTATAATCCTATTTTGTGTAGGAAACCTGTCTTTCAGTTTCATTTCATGGTTAGTTTCTATTTCAATTCTTCTTCCACTCTATTCTCTTTTATAATGTTCAGTCCAGCTGGGTGATGGATTGATAAAGGATCATCTGGCCAGGAACTGACTTGCTTGGAATGGGTAGCACGTGCACCTAACGTCTCTATCTTTTTAAATATTTCAGTTATTTGAGATCTTTATTTCACATTTCGATTTCCTGTAGTACAGTAAATTTATCTTAGTCACTCAGTCAAGTTCTCTACTGGCTCTTCCTCTCCCTTATCTTTTCTTCCTCTGTACAACTGAAAACATCTACATTATCTTTGCTGCTGATAAACCCAACTGGTGGTAATCCACAGATCATTTTGATAGGACAGCATCCAAGTCAAAGGCAGAACTTTGAAGTACTGTGTTTGTCATGGGCTGTAAGCTCATTGTTTAAACCCAGCACCTACTTATTTCAAGGTGAAATGTATTTTACAGTCTACTGAAGCAGAAATGTTCTTGGATGTCTGCTGAGCAAAGATGGCACCTCCAAGGTCCAAGAAAGATTTGTAAGGATTGATTTAATTATTTTTTGTAGTGTGGCAAATTGCCGGTACTGTTCTCTGGGTCTCGCGCTTTCTCTTCTCTGGGGTAGGTTCAGGGCGATATTGCTTGCCTCTGAACCAGTTCTTAATCACTCCCCTAGTGTCCTTGGAGGAGGGGAGTGGAGAGGGAGGGACCTGGGCCCGCCCTCTACTCCAGGTCCCAACCCAGGGGCCCTGGGGTTGTGGTGAACCACTTGACTAGTGGTTTCTTCCCCTGGGTTACTTCCCTCTCATACCCGTCAGCTTGTGAAGGGCTTCTCGCCTCTCTTCTATACAAGCCTGGTGCCCCTTACCTAGGGTTTCTGTTGGGCTTCCCAATCCACCGCAGCACTCCTCCAAACCTTCTATTTCTCTCTGGACAAACTCTTCTCTTCTGCAATCTGCACTCTGCTCCAATCCAACCTTTCTCCTTCCACTACCACACCCTGTCTGACTGAAGCAGGGGTTTATATCCCATGACTGGAGTCAGGTGCTCTAACTGGAGTCAGGTGCTCTAATTGGCCACAGCTGTTTTAGTTAATCTAAAGCAAACCTTCCTCCCTTGGCAGGGAATAAGGCCCCCTGCTAACACTCTTATGCTGCCCTCTGGCCATGCTGTATCACAGTAGTTATAAGTTTTGCGCCATCTATCTATCCATCCAGTTTCCAAGGGATTGTCTACACTTAAAACACTGCAGTGGTGCAGCTGTGCTGCTTCAGTGTAGACACTACCTATGCCAATGGGAGGGGGTCTCCTATTGATGTAGGCACCCACTTCCCAGAGAGGTGGTAGCTAGGTCAGTGGGAGAATTCTCCTTGACCTAGTACTGTCTACACTGGGGATTATGTTGGTTTAACTATGATGCTCGGGGGTGTGTGTGTGTGGATTTTTCACATCCCTGAGCGATATAGTTATGCTGACCTAATTTTCTAGTGTAGACCAGGACTTATATGGCTGCCATCACCATACTGTCTAAGTAAATACAATAGTGAATTTAGCCACCTACCACCTCTATGAGGTAGGAAGGACTGGTGGAGAACTGAAGTACAAAAAGATTAAGTGACTTGCCTAAAGTTACACAGGAAATCTGGGCCAAGAACTAAACCCAAGTCTCCTGAATCCAAGCCCAGTGCCTTAGCCTGAAAACCATCCTCCTTCTCTTCAAATCAAAAGCAGCCCCAATGGAAGTGGGTTCATTTACATCAATGGAATCGCCCCCACTTATATCAGGAATGGACAGATTCAAATTCCTGGGGCCAAATCCTAATATATTTTATCTGAGTTACAGCTAAACAGAAAAATGCCCTTTTTTCTGCATCCCATCAGGGTATGGCACAAGACAGTGAACATTTCAGGGGGGTCAGTTAAACTGAAATCTTACTATAACCGTGCTACTGATCCTGAACCCCAGTCCTGATTCAAGTTCTTCCTAAACAACATATAGAACAAGGGGATTTAACTCCCGAGAGGCAGGAGGGTAGACAGTAACAGCAATTAGTATGCAGACTGTCCGTTTCATTGGCCCACTCACGCCACGGTAGAGGTACAAACCCAGCACGTAGAGAGATGCAGCCATGGGTTAATAAAGATGAAGAACAACAAAAAAAAAGAACATATCAGTCGCCATCACATAATCTGCCCCAAGGAAATGAAAAGCTGTAAACCACAGCGTAGGCCTGGCTACCCTCAGGGTGTCTTGATGCATTTTGGTCACTATTGACTGGGCTCTATTCAGACCACTGACCTAGAGGTGAAAGATACCTGGATCCCACTGAGGAGACACCCAGTCTCTTAATCTACATGTAAAAATCTTTTACACATTTTTTAACTTGAGCCATTAAATCACTCTCTGCTTTCCTCCCTCCCCCACGAAGAATGCTACACTAGTGAGCTCAAGTGGATGCCAAGGTCACAGCTTTGAACTTGAAGTGAGCTGCATTGCCTGATGAGGCGCAGGAGAACGGCGTACACTGTACATTTCAATCTCTCTTCTGGAGTATCCGTTGCTCATTTCCCAGCCCTGACAGAGGCTCAGCATGTCCACATGCAGTCACCTGCGAACATTTCCCATTACAGACACATCTGCCTCCCGTAACTCGCTCACAAGAAGAAATATGAACAGTTTAGATCTGAGCAGGGGAGGCCTGCTGTGATGCTGTCAAATGCTGTATAAGGGAGGGCGGGGGGAGAGTCCAATGGTCTGACTCTCAAAGCTTCAAACTGGTAAGAGACCTTCTCTCTCTTCCTCTCCTCCCCACAGCTCTTCGCTCTTCAGTCAGAGACCCTCGCCAGTGGCACCCAACCTTCTCCTTTTGCTGTGTTCACACCAGGTCGGGATGATAAGATACCATGACATAAGATAATTTCTCATTTTGCATCAAATGACGGTATGAGAGATGACTAATATAATCTCTCCCTGGGAGTTTGTGATCCACACTTTGCCCTTGAACGCTGCTCAAAATCACTGAATGCAGCAAAGCTGGAGCTCAGTGGATCAGCTGCTCCATATATTTGGCTGGCTGGTCTCTATAGGCCCAGCTTTTTGAAAATAGAAGAGTTTTGGGCATCCAACTATTTCTATGATAAAAGAGTTTGCATTCCAACCAACTGAAGAGGATATTTATAAAGATGGAAGTGAGGGCAGCAGCCAGTGTGTCCAGCTTTTGCACTTCTGTAACTCCCGCAGTCTGAAGATCTCAAAGCACCTTATACTTGACTAAAACCTCACCGGCACACTTTCCTATTCCATCACTTCTTTTTCATGCTCCCTCCCACACCAACCTGTATACATTACACTCATTTTGCACACCCCATGACCGACAAATCAGTGACACTACTTTACCACTTACATCACTTATTTGATTGACTTGCAACCCTGTTTAACTGGAATTTGGCCCAGATACTTCCAGGTCTGAATTTGGCCTATGGTCTCTGACTCTCAGAGCTTGCTATATAAACTGGGCAAAGAAACAATACAAATCATAAGAGATCACAGATAGGAAGATGAGTATATCACAGTGATGGATGGATACACGTGTACGTATCGGGGAGCATGAATAGCCCATGTGTTTAATATCTCAAAAATCTCATTGCAGATACCTTGAGATCTAAAGAGGGGCCCAGGCGAGATTCTTCTATCAGTGTCATCCTGAACTTTGGAAGGATCAGCTAAGCAGAACTTGGATCAGAACTACCCCTGGGTTTGATTGTAGTTCTGCAAAACCAAAACCCAATGGATGAGGCTCTATAAATACAAAGCCAAGAAAACACCTGGTGTCTTTTGTCTTTTTCCAGAATTAACCGCCTCATTTCTGGCATTTCCTCACTTTCATTTTCAAATCCAGCTGGAACCAGGAAGAAACATGAAAAATGTTTGGTTTGAATTCTGATGAGGGAGAATCCTAACTGTATTTGATGCAATTTGCCATTTCCCTACTTTCTGGAAGCTGTGTATATATCTATTTAGTTACTTGTATGGCCCCCATCATCATAACATCCAAGCTCCTCATAATGAATTCATCCTCGCAAGCACCCCCCTGTGAAGTAGAGAAGCATCATTAATTTCCCCAGTTTCACAGATGGGGAATTGAGGCACTGGGAGACTAAGCTGCTTGCCCCAGGTCCCCAGGGAGTCTGAGGCAGAGCCGGGAACTGAATACAGGTCTCCTGCATCTCAGTCCAGAGCCCCAAACACAAGACCATCCTTCAAGACAAAGGGAGCAGCATTCAGGGGCTCCCCTCTAGCCCCTGATCCCAGGGGCTATTCAGCTCTGCAGTTAACATGAGCATAGCCAGGCCTTACTGGAATGTTCCCATTCTATTCCACGCCTTTGTTTCTTAGACTCCACTGTGCAGCTAGAGAGAGAGAAAAAATAATTGGATAGGAGTTCAAATAAAATGAAATGGACTCTTATGTGTTCCTCTTAATAAGCAGCCATCTTGAGTTTAAAGGGGTTCACTGTGTGGGAAGGTCAAATCCGTTTGGTTTTCATTTTTGCTGGGCGTAGTCAGCATCCCTCAGACTGACAGCGGGAGCAGGCCATGCACACAAGCAGTTTTCCTGCTAATCAATTTGACTGACATTGGGAGCAGCAAGAGAGAGGAAAACCCATCACCCTTCCCCAACATCATCTCATTTGCGAATGTCAATTAGCTGATTCAGACTGGAGTTGAATTTGCTCTGGCTTAAGATGTAGGGGAACAGCCTAAAGGCTAATAGAGTAAGATGCTGTTATGCTGAGGGTGACTCTCAGATGGGCAGTAGAAAAGAAGGGCAGGATGACATTTTGCCAGCCTGTATTTGTAAGGGTTTAAATGATTCCAACCACTCCCTGATTTTCAGAAGCAGCCTCTGATCTTGCATCTGCAACTAACTGCAGAGGCCAAATAATGTGGATTAATTTTCTAGCACTTAAGTGACTGTGGGCACAAATCAAGTAGTTGTCAGATGTCTACATGCTATAAAAATGCATGAGCAATTTTTTGTGGATGCAAAATCAGAGGCCCAGGAAAGAGGGAGAAAGGGAAGGATGAAAAAAAGAGAGAGAGAGAGAAGAGAGAGAGATTAGAAGACTGTATCCTAAATTTGAAGTAGTGTGAGCAGATGAACTTTTCCATCTCTGGCTACTACTGTTCTAATAATATGGGTGTTGCCATTAACAGATCCATGTTTACCACACCCTGGTGTCTGTGTCCCAGCAGCACTTTCCTCTGCTAAGAAGAGAACACAAGTGTGATATCTCAGATACTAGTATGGGGTAACTGGTGACTATTTTTAATGGTGACCATGTTACTTATTAGTGTTTTACATCTTCAAAGCAGTGCACAACCATCACCATTAGGTCACCCTAATTACCCCTGTGAGTCTGTTGAGTATCACTATCCCTGCTTTACAGATGAAGAAACAGACACAAATTTTCAGTGACCTGCCCAAAGCCACCTCTGAGCTGGGACTGGCTCACAGTCCCACGCTTGGTCCACTAAGACTGTGCTGCCTCCTCTGTCTCTTTCTCCTAATCACACACCCACTGTCAGCCACCCTTTACAGAGTGTTTCCGAGTGCTGCTGCCACTTCTGGAGAGCAGGGTGTAATTCATCAACAGCATGGTGGGTAGTGCCACCAGCAGGAGGCTCTGCTGGACTCATTATCACTGCCAGAAACTTTGGAGGGGACAGATTCCCACTGAGACTCTGAGTCAGAGAGGAAGATTTGCTGGAATATTCCCTTCTGACTCAAGACTCTTGGCTCAGGAGAGAATTCAGTCATCAGGCTTATGGGCCTGGGCTCTCTCTTTCTTGTTTTTCTTCACTTGCTTATCAAGTAAATGCTGTTATTGTGAACTATGAAACAGCAAAAGCGTACAACTGTTTCACTGTCTATGCCTGGGCCCGAGGGATAGGCAGTAAAAATATACATTTTACTGGAGTCAGAAGCTTCAGTGGGCGTTGGATCAGGCCCACTGAAACCAATGAGAGTCACTCCAGTGGGATTGGAGCATATGCAGTAAAACAGGCCACGGGGCACTAGCAATGTGGGCAGCTAGAACATGAAACTAACAACTCCTTTTGAGAACAGCATGGTGGCTCTGACATGATCCTTTCTGCAAGGTTCCATGGCAGGCCAGTCAGAGATGGTATGGTCTGAGCATGTAGAGGCGGAGTTTGAACACTGCTATACTGGGGGCTTCATTGTGGGAAGAGTGTCCTAGCCACTGTAGGGCCCACACAAACATAGCAGGGCTTCCCACAGCCACAATCCAAAGGAAAGGGCTGTTACAGCCAAGGGTTAAAGTGCAGCTCACTCCAGCCAATTTCCACCCAGAAAGAAGGAAGCCGCTCTGGTTCCAACCCTCTTCCTAACAATCCCAGCCTAGACTGCCCTGTCTGTGCCATGCTTACACTCCAATCATACACCACAAGGAGGAAGTGTTCTCATGTGCGCACAGCCCGAGATCAAAGGGATGGGGATAAAAGTGGCTCTACACCATCTCTGCAGTTCCCCTTCTCTTGGAACCAGTCAGGGGCCAGTTTAACCCCTCCTCCACATGGCAACATAGAACAGCCTCAAGACTACTCTAATTTGCACCTGGCTGCCTCTGACTCCAAGGGGCCATTCCAGCAGCTGGGGATCTCTAGGTAATAATACAAGAGCTCTTGCCAAGCACTGACTGCCCAGAGGAAACCAGAACTTAGTCTAGCTATATGTGACTGCATGAGAAAGGAGTGAATTTACATGGCGGGGGGGCATTTTTTTTTTTTAAACAAGACAAATTAACCAAAAAGAAGAGTGGTGAGGATGGGGATGGAAATATCCTGTCATTCTATCCAAATATCCCACGAAGTGACTTCCCTTCTGGAAAGGTCTGAAAGAGTTAAAGCGGCTTCTTTCTGTCTCACAGGCTGTCAGCTCTGCTGGTGTGCCATGTGGCGTCCCTGCTGACACTAAGCAGTCACATGAAACAGACAGCTGTGCAGAAGCCATCACGTCATGAATGACATTTATGAGTGTGTGCATAAAAGTCCCAAGACATTTGGGCTTCTTTGTCCTTCCCCAGTACAGCCCTCACTTTCCCTTCCTGCCCTCCCAAGTCCAGCTGGTAACTCCTTTGCTTTAAAAGCAAAACTGCAGGGAGAGAGAACTGCAGCTGACTGAGAAATGGCAAGTGAGTCCAGCATCAGCTCACAAGGGACTTTGCAAGTGTCCTCTCTCTTCTTATACGTGCTGTAGCCTGAAGGGCATTGAAGGGGTTAACCCCATGACTGCCCTCTCTGACATCATCATAGTGGCTACAATCCAATAACTGCACCATGATGAGAAAGTTTGCATGTGGGCCGTCTGCACTTTGCTGTTGCTTGTTAACCCTTTGAGGGCACTGAGCTTTTCGTGTATTTTCAAAAGAATGGGGCTCTGAGTACATTGCTTCCAATGATGCCATCTCCACCAGACTTCAGTCTTCCCATCCTCCCTGGCCTTGGTTAATTCCTCTTATTCACCCCTTGAATTTCCAGAGAGGTCACAAATACGAGAACATTTTCCCCCCTAGACCACAAAAGTTTAAATGTCTTTGCAATGAAGAGTGGAAATGGAGTCTGAGACGCCATGGGAAACATCATCCCTAATAACAGCTTCATCATCTCCATGATCTGACTGTGGAACAAGCAAATAAAAAGCCCTAGCTAAAATAAAGTTGTCTTCTTGTTATTTCTATTTTCATATCAGCACTGTCTGAACACCACAATCTTGCTGGACTCTGACAGATCGACTAGTGTGAAAACAGCACCCCCTGCTGACAAATATTCTGCACAGGCTCAAGGAACCTAAGTACTAGGACTGCCAAACCTGAAATGGACAGATTTATTGTTGGTAGAAGTTTGATGAGAGAAAGAATTGTCTGCTTCACTGGCAGCCTTCAGCTACATCTCTTTCACCTCTAGGCTAGATTCTGTCATCGATAGCAACAGCAAAGTACTAGTTTAGGGATACTCAATTATTTTTGGTCAAGGCCAAATTTCTTGGTCAGGGTTTAGTCAAAGTCTAGACTCCAGAGAAACATTTTCACATCGCAATAACGATGATGATGATGATGACGACGATGAATAAATAAATACAAAGATTTTGGCATCCGTTCAATAGCACCTGACGGTCCAGATTTTCCCCATGGTCCAGTTATTGACTATCCCTGCACTAAGGTATGATGCTCCATCCCCAGCCCATAGTATCTTCTTTTGAACAGGACTTTAAAATAAAAGAGGTAACTGGTCCGCTTTTTTTGACTGTACTGAAATTTTTAAAGCATCAGTAAGATATCAGTGAACAAAAAGAGAATTCTATCATGTATTCATACACACACACACACAGCAGATAGGTAAAGATTTTGTTCTGAACATTATTGTCCAGCTTTTCAAAAGCAGCTTCTGACTTTGCCAGCCCAAGTTTATGTTCCTAAAAAACCCTAAGATTTGGGTTCTGCAGCCTACAATTGCCCATTCCAATTGATAAGTTCTGTAGAAGAAGTGAAAGGACTCTAGTGATTACAGCAGGACAGCGAGTCAGATGTTTTGCTGTGCCACTGATTTACTGTGTGACCACGGGCAAGTCACTTTATGTCTCTGTGACTCTGTTTCTCCATATGGGAAGGGGACATTAGCACACTATGCCACAGTGGTTACAAAATCGTAATTGGTTAATGTTTATAAAGCGTGCTGAATGTCTCAGATGGAAAATCCAAAGTATTACTGTGTGTATTTACAGTGTATATATTTTATATGGGATTTTTAAATGTCTCAGGGAGGCATTCTGGGGCCAAAATCAATTGAGTTTGGTCATCTAACGGCATCTCACCTCCTGAAGGGTGGAAATACCATGAGAAGATCTGAACTCTTGTTGTTTCAGACCCATAAATAGCTCCTTGGCACGTGAAAACACACACACACATAATATACCAAGATATTTATATTTATGTTCCTTGCCATGTGATTTGCAGATGCAAATGCCATATGCAGGAGCGGATTTTGTGTATGCCAAACAATTGGGTGTGAAAAACTGAGATAGTAATTTAATATGGCATGTTGAGTTTCATCTGAAAACTTTCAATTAGTCTACAATCAATTATTCTGTGACTTTCAATTAGTCTACAGTGGGAATCTTGGGAAAAATTCACTAAAAGGTTGAGTCCAATATATTGATGCCAACTAATTATTAATAAGGGAACAATCCTGCTTTGACACTGGGTGGGGTAGATTACATGGTATAAGAAGTCTCTTTAATTTATAACCTCTCTGGTTCTAGGATTTGATAGTCTACAGCATCAGACTTCCTAAGAATGAATATTCAGTCATGCTAGCTAGGGTTTTGACATGCTAGTACGTTCCCACGTAAGTAGCTGACAAAAGGTTTCTTTTCTTTCTTTCTTTCTTTCTGCAGAATGCAAACTTTTGGCATTCTTTTTTTTTGTTAAGTAAAAAGCTTTTTAAAAAATACCCACCAATCTTGTCTGCTACGAAATACATGACCTTTCACGTCTCTCAAAAATCACTGGGATATTACATGCAAATTTCAGTTTTCATTAAAATACCCATTATCTCAAAATCCCATTAATATTCACTATGAAAGAGTACCTAGAAAAAATGGAGAAAATCCTTATTCTGGTTGTATCTTTAAGCCTTTCCTTGTGTCACTGTCTTTTCCCAACATTCTCTTCCTTTCCTCCCGGTCTTTACACAGCCTATTTAAATGCAGGATTGTGTGTAGCACCTTATAAACAGAATTAGCAATCACAAAAGGTGTGGGACCGATACCCCTGGAAGCTGAAGTCTTCTCTCTGTCAACAGTACAGAGAGCACCAGTGCAAGCTTCCCCACCAATAAGCCTCAACCCCAAGCTGGGAAGACCACCTCTATGGGCAACTTCATTCAATGGTCCTTGGCCTTTGCTGAAACTGCCAAATTAATGCTAGCTTTGGTGGTGATTTTAGTGATACAGAGCCCTGTCCACCAGGAGAGGGGCTGACACCACCAACCTCATTTCACATAAGCCACCAGATGGATACAACTTTCAATAAGAATTGGATTAAATCAGAAAGCTAGAGATGAAACACTCTCTAGCCCATTACCATTTCTCTGAGCCATCCAGTCCCCTGGAATTAAGCATGGCAGTGAGGTTTCCAATAAATATGTCTACAGATCAGTGATTTATTCATAGGAGGAGCCATGGAATTTCCTAAACCCTCTTAAATATCTGTTTCCTGGCTCCAAACAGTCAATAACTTGCCAGCAAGGGAACATATTTGTCCTCTCCTCAATATCTGTTTTCTGCTTTTCATTATAATTTGCTAAATAATACATTACAATGAGTTATTTATCACACTCAGCAGCTTCAAGATCTTTATGTGGCTCCCCCTCCCTAGGAACTTCACAGATAAATCACTTACACAAATATCTGACTGGCACTGCCCTAGTTCTGAGTTTTCTCTTCACGTGTACAGCACCTGTGTGCATTGGCTGTGAGGCTGCATTTAAGACTCATTCGTCACTAAATTAAACAGCAGCTCTTTGCCTCAGGATACTGATGTCTCTTTCTATTACTCTTCTACTTGCGGTCCTTCTATGGATGCCAGGCAAAGGGCAGAGGGAAATAAAAATGATGAGAGAGAGAATAAGGGTTGGGGGGGGAGAAAGGCTCTTCGAAAGTGCTGCTGGGACCGCCGTTTCTTCTAGTCCTAGACACTCAGAGAATCAGTGGAAAATACTAGCCTGGTGCCCCAGGAAGGTGGAATCATATATTGAAATAATTGCCAATATGGTTTGTGGTCTTTGGGATTTTTGTTATACTCTTTAAGGAAGGCTGGGCAGTCTGGGCCAGCGTAATTAATGGATCAAGTGCCAACTACATTGAATACCACATTTTGATCTATGAATCTGCACAACAGCTGCGCTCCTTGGGCACAATGCAGATCGCAAAGCCTATGACAAAGTATGAGAGAGCTGGGGACACACATTTTCAGTTGAGGGGATCTGGCTATGGAACAAATTCCCTGAGGAGATCAGGCAAATCCAGAGTCTGACCACCTGCACAATACATTGCAAAACTTTCCTTTCTGAGAAGGCCTTTCACCACAAATGACACTCACAATGCAAACACTCTTTTTATTCCCCAATCCCTCTCTTCCCCCAACTGCCTTCCCTGCAAAAAAAATACGTGTCAGAGATGCCGTTAAGTCTACAAGGAACTTTGTTATTAGTGATGTTACTTGTAAGGCACTCAGACACTGTGGTGCTGGGTGGCAGTATAAAACTCTACAGGTGCGGCTATGCTGCAGCTAGGTAATTCCCAGCTTGGGTAAACGTACGCAAGTTCGCTCTTATCACGCTAGCATGCTAAAAATAGCAGTGTGGCTGTAGCGGGAAGAGTTGGCTGTCCTGAGTGAAATCCTCTCCAAGATGCTAGGTACGAACTCAGGTGGCTAGCATGAGTCACCACTCATATCGGCTCAGCCATGCTGATCTGTCTGCCAGAGTTGGGAATTATACCTCTCAGCTGCAACGGAGAGATACCCTAAGACAGACAGGCGGACTGTTGCTAAGGCCCTGGCTTGGGACCTGGGAGACATGGATTCATTTTCCAGCCTTGACATAGATTTCCTGTGTGACCTTGAGCAAGGAACTTACTTCCTCTGCCTGAGCTCCCTATTTGTAAATTGGAGATAATACTTCGTCCCTTCAGCCGCTTTAACTTAAGG